>NW_010197430.1:10083-16092 GCF_000695765.1 Mesitornis unicolor | reverse complement strand
TGAGATTCTGCGATTCTGTGAAGTAATGTCACAAGTAGTTTAGATCTTGTACCACCTCATCAACCACAGGTGACATTAGTAGGCAAGATGCTCCTGTTTGGGACTGCTCCTGAGGAAACTTTCTGATTTCTGACACATTATTACAAAATATGCCCTGTTTGGTGTTAGCAGCGAAGAAAATACTAATTCTGCTGCTTGCTCCCAAATCAGGAATTTTGTGTTCTCTTCTAAGTTCTAAATATGTTTTCCCTAAGCATCTGCAAAATAGCAGCCTGAGTGATGTACAGCTGAGCCAATAACTTATCTAAAGAACATTGCCATTTATTTCTGTGTCATCTAAAAGCATGTTTTTAAAACAGTTTCTTAGAACTTGGAGTCACCTAAATTATCTGGCTACATCAAATTTGTGATCTGTGATCACCTTCGCAATGGGTTGTGGTGGTTCTTGGACTGAGATTGCTGTCTGTTGAAATAAGGAAATAAAAGACTTTTCTAGATAACTACCCAGTGTTTCTGTACGGAATCTTTGCTTCAGTGCTCAGGTAACAGCTGTTATCCAGACTTTTAGTTTTCATCGAAGTTCTGCAGAACAAACCAAGAAAATGCTCTGCTTGAGTCTTAAGCATTTGTTTTTAAAGGTCCCGTGTGGAAATGAACTAAGTTAATCCTGTATTTTAATACAATACTCTGAATTCATGTATTTGTAGAATTTATTTGGCACTCCAGAAAGCACATGAAGAAATGTGGTTTTGAATTACCAGTTTGATGAATTATGATTAAGTAGAAGGTTAACAGAATTTTTTCACTTATTTTTACAATGCCATCTTCAGAATCTCTAGATCTGCAGAATAGCAGACATACCATTTTAACTACAGCTTAAATGGCTATGTCTTATGTTGTTCCTTTCTTAACATCTGTAATTATTCTTCTTCAGAATCTGGATATTTCATATATATAATGTGCATATATTATATATATAAAATCAGTGGATTGGTTTCTGGTGTTATCTTGAAGAGGATTCTGGTTCAGTTGTCCTGCTATGGTTTCACTCCTTACAGCAGCCAGCAGGATCTAGACTTTTTCCAAAGGAAGGACATTTGTTATGACTACAAATAAAATCAAATGCCAGCAGGTCCGTGTGGTCAGGGAGGCTGGATGAGCGTGTTCAGTTCGAGCTCCATTAATGTGGTAGGGTTTTGGTATAAAAATGTTCTTACAGTACCAGAAACAGCTGGCATGTTTCAATCCTTTATAACATGCGTTGCCTGACTGTGTGCACGTTTTAGTTTCTTATTGTGGAATCTGACAGCATTAGTAGTTGCACAAATGTTTTGAGTACTTTTTATATGTTTTTAATGGAGAAAATGGTGGTTGGAAGCTTTATTGTCTGCCCATCAGCCTGTGTTCTGCTGAAACTGTGTGTCCCAGAGCAACCAGCATCCTATGTCTTATGCTAGTATTTAGGCTATTATAAACTGCAGCCTGAATGAAGACTGGAGGAAAGAGCTGAGGATAAAGAAAGTAAAAGGCTTAGAAAGTAAAAGGCTTCTCTACTAGCAGGAAAGACCAAAAATCACTCTTGGGGCAGATAGCAATTAACAACTTTTTCCTCTGTTGTAGCAGTTAGTACCCAAGACAAGGATATCACAGCTAACACATTTTTCTACACTATATAAATAAATCTCTGAGTGGTGATTATGACCATATAATCCTTTGCAACCCATCCTGTGGACTGCAGTGCATTCACAGCTCATGGAGGTGAGGGAAGCTGAGGGTACAGTATTATGACAGGCTTGTTTCAGTGGCAAAACAAGAAGGCCCAGTTCCTGCATTGCAGGTTGCTGACTTCTGAGTTGTGGCTTGGCTGTTTGCATGGCTGTTGAAACAATCTGAGTTTAAAAACAAATTAAATATTAATAATATTTTAAAAAATAGATTTATTTAACCCTTCACCTACCTCTTATTTCCAGTAAAACCAAAAGCTTTTTGATGCAGGTAGTTTTGTTTATTATCTGCGTGGTGTGGTCTGCAGGCAGCTGTACAGCCGTACTAGCACAGCCAGGGGAAATGAGCTGCAGTATAAAAGTATGAATGAGCGGTGTACAGCAGTGCTAAACAGTGAGAGGAAAGCAAATGCTTGCTCCAGCTGCAGCAACCGGAGGGTGCTGAGATAAATTCTGGATACGCACACCCATTGTAATGGTCTGCTCTTCCCCTCTTTCTCAGATTCCATTCAAGCAGCCGTTCTCTGCCTCTACCAGCCTTCCCCAAAACACGCTACCCATACACCACCGTACTACAAAGCACCCTCCAGCACTTGCTATAGGATGGCTGTTGCTGGGAGGGTAATGGTGACACCTATTCCCTGGCACAGGATTAACAGTGCAGCTCTCTGAGATACGGGTATGCAGCTCTGCGTGCATTCAGCTGCTTAAAGCTGTGCTGTCTGTGAGGGCCGTTGTTTCCTGCCTCCACAAGGCAGCGAGCAGGGTGAATGGGAGCCTCCTGTGCTGTATGGAGCCACGAGGGTGGATTTTGACAAGCATAAGCTCCAGCCCTCAAATTATTCTAGGCTCTTGAGAGTTGGGTTTGAACGTACCCAGACGTAGAGAGTGACTAATAACAGCAAATGGTGTTAGACTTCTGCTACCGTTATTTTCGCCACTAGGAATTCTCTGAATTCTGGTTAATACTTTTGCAATAGCTGACTGACCTAGTTATTCTGAACACAGAAGCTGTAGTCTGTATTCCTCTTATGTCAGGCTAGGGATTTCAATCTGCATTTCTATAGCATCTTTAAGGATCGCAGCATGCTTGAAAAAACAACAGATTAAGCCGCCTCTGTTCTGTGGGAGTTAAGCATTGTCACAGTCATTTTACCAGTGTGCAGAGTGACTTTCCCAAGGTGACCTGGCAAATCTGTGAAGTTAGGCTACGCTGACTTTCTGCTGCCACGCTGCCATTGCAGGACTGATAGTCCTGACTTCTGTGGGAAGCAGCAGATACACCTTGTGTAGAGGGTGGCGTAGACCTGTCTGGTGGAGCATGATATTACTTCTGTTATAACCTAATAAGCTTGTGAAATTTTGCAAGTAAAAGATCTGGAATAAGTGTGAGATGACTGTGATCCAAGCTGTATTGATATTATCTGCAGGGAATGTCTACCAAGCCACAGGAATTTAACCACTAGCAAAATAGTGCGTGCTGTGTTCAGGTGATCCTCATGAGCTTTAGTTTCAAGCTCTCATCAGAGTAGGAGTTCAAACTTTTACAGAGAGTCTGCTGCTTGCTTTCTTTTTAAGCTTAATCTGCTTTATTGCCCCCATTCTCAGCTCTTGCTGCTCCAGCCCAGTGTTCTGACTCTGGCAGAATTTGCAGGTCCCAGTGCTGCTTCCTTGCTGGGTGTACTTTGCCTCCACCATTGGAGTTGCCTGGCTGTAATTCTGCCCTTGTGCCAGCAAGAGCCTGAAGCAAGACAGATTTTCTTATTTCCTGTGACCCAGTATGCATATGGTGAAAAGGGACTCCAAGAACCACAATGTAAGAGTGGTGATGTGTCCTGTTCTGTAACAGCATGCAGTGCCCTGGCAAAGGTGATGAACTTGCTAAACCAACTTCTAGATTTTTGGCTTTGGTGCATTTTTTTATCTTCTTGAATTGGGCCAAAAGAATGGAATCTGGATCTGACTGTAAACCAATGACCCTTGAAAGCACACTGAATGAGCCCATACAGTGGGAGTGCAGAGAAGGCTTTGTCCCACTGGGATCTCAGGACACTACCTTTATAATGTCAGCAATGCACAGTAGCAGGAGGATAACCTTAACATTAGAACAAGCAATCCAAATTGTGCTCTCTTGAAAATTTTCTGCCCACCTGTGAATGCCCTGGGGAAAGGTAGCTAAACTGTAAGCACTCATTTAAAGCAAAACTGCCTCTGGATTGCTCCCTCCTTATCTCCAGCCCTGGCTAATGTCATGTGCTGATTATGAGACTTGCAGACTTGATTCCTATCTTGTGCTTCCTCCCACCAGTTGGTGCTGATGCTTTGTGAATTTGCAACACACCCTTTCTCCTAGTGACCCCTTTGTTCCAGTTGTTGGTGTATTTTTTCACTTCTCTGGTCAGCTTACTCTGGATTTCAAGAGCCGTGAAAGAGAATAGGGACCACGCTTCTCTGATGGAAGTGCATTTGTGCATCCTAGCAAATTCCAGAGCTCAGAGGAGCCCTGCTAGAAGGTTCAGCTCTGAACCACAGCCTAACACCATGGGTGGAATTGTCTCAGTTCTTACTGAGATTTTCTGAATGCATCACATTTACCATGCCTTGGTATTAGGCTTCTCCTGAAAGCTTGGTTGAAGTAGGATAAATTTTTCTTAACAGCTTGCCCAGTTCCCACAAGCCCCAAACAGGTCACCAAGTATGTAGAATTGACCTTGGTGTCTCTCTCTCTCTATATATATATATTTATTTATTTTTTAAGATTAGAAGTGCCCAGTCTTGCCTGTTGGCCTAGTAAAACATTGAAAAGTTGTTGGTTTGGGTTTTTTTTTTTCCTCTCACAAAATTCTGCTCTAGCAGAGATGAAACAGGCCTAAATGGAATCTGTTGCAGCAACAGCACAGGAGGTGAGGTACTGGTGCTTTTCTGACATAGTGATGTGGATGGGCAGGGTGAGAAAAGAGGCGAGATCAGCAGTTTTGATCTGAAATTTACTCTGCTTTGTGTCTGGGGAGGGGACTTGGAGTACGGAATGGCCTTTGCTGCATAGATAAATCAGGCAGTCTGCCATGCAAGCATTTAGTCAATGTACCCTGCAGTGCTTCTGCTTGGCAGTTATGGCTGCCATAGCTAAGACAGACAGGACCTGAATGAGCAACACAGAACACAGCAACCGTAGGAGGAGTGGGGTGCGTATGAGTGTGTTTATATAAATGTGTGAGTATAATTATTTATATTATCTTGTACAATTCTCTAGGTAAGAAAGGAGCAGTGGGCAGGGAAGGAGCAGTGAAATGTATAATAAAGGGACAATTGCTAAAGGGGAAAATTTGAGACGCATCATTTCTCTTCAAAGTGTGTAGGACTTCTGGGACCAAACCTGTGAATAGAAAGACTGGAAAGTGTCTTAATTTTTCATTAAGATTGCAGGCAACAGAGGTTCACACCAACTCAAAGCTGCTTTGGTTTCATCTAAGTTTGTGTCTTGACAAGTAAAATCAGGCTCCTCCATTTATAAAGAACTTGTGTCTTGTTCTAGAAGACTGTCTTAGCATGTAAACGCATGAAATACAATGCTTATGCAAATCTAAAGCCAGTTCCAAGCCTGGTGACTCCTTGTAGAATATAGATGGTGTTTCTTTGTGACACTCCCAAAGCTATCCTTGTGTAGGTGACTCCTCACCATTTGGCACACCAGCAAAGCACACATGCAACAGATGACAATGACGGTTTGCTCTCGCTGGCGCGTTTCCTCCACACCTAGCAGGATTACGCTCTATTTCCTCATCTCTGATCTTCCACCGTGCTGCTTCTGCCTTGCAAGTCCCAGTCTTTGGGAACTTTCCTTTATTTATTTATTTTTTTTATTAATTACATCTGTATTTGGGCCTGTCCTGTAGGAAGAGACAAGCTAATCCCCAGACAGAAAGGAACCTGGCTAACTTTATTTCCTATACCCTAGGGAAGCTGTGGTGAGGTAACAGGCAGGAAACCTCGGCCTCTCTGGCATGCTCTGGCAGGCAGGGACCTGCAGTGTGATGTAGAAGCAGTGACTGCACTTTCAGGAAGCAGCCTTCCACAACTTAGCTATAGTAGATCTGGAAATGAGGATTACAAACCTCCAACTGATAGCTACAATGCCAGGGTTTCCTTTATGTTCTCTACATGAACCCTGGTTCTGTTCCTTCTCCATAATATTACTGTAGATCTTGTGCATTCCAACTGGATCTGTGACTCTGGTTGTTGTACAGAGATAATACAGCCTAGCTAGGCGGGATAAATAGGTGGG
>NW_010197430.1:0-10052 GCF_000695765.1 Mesitornis unicolor | reverse complement strand
GAATGGTGGAACGTGGCTAAAAGGTCACTGGGCTGGCCCATCTCTGCTGGACAAGCCACTACCAGCAGTAATTATGACGGCCTAATGATTATTTGTAGCATGGCATTCATTTATTTGTTTTAAGGGTGGATCAACAAAACCAACATTAAAAAAAAATTAAAAAACACGGGAGTGGATTTTAAGGCTTTTATCTCTGCTCTTTGGCCCTAAAATTATCTTGGGGTTAAGTCAGCATTGTTAGTGGTTGGGAAAGGCCAAGAATCCTCTTTATTTGCAGAGGAGAAAGAGCAGCTGATCTGTTTGCTGCCATGAACTCTGACCTGTCCTGGTCATCCCCAAAGTGCCCTCTGATGATCCCCCCATCCACTGCCACTGGGCGGTGCTGGAGTTGGTGTCCTACCGAGCACAAGTTGCTTATGGAAACATCTCTTTCCAGGAGCTGGTAAACCCTGAGGCACGGCACAGGCAGTGCAACAGGATTATAGGGTGATACGAGACTTCAAACCTCATGGCACTGACTCATGCGACAGGGGAAAAGTAAAAGCGCCAGGTCATGTGCTGCTCATCTGCAATGCAAATAAATTGGTGAATTCTTCTGTAGCCAGCCATAGAGCAAGCAATCAAAGCTTTCAGCCGGGAACGACAAGGAATTGGTGGCAGGTCCCGAAATGTGCAGCCAGGCTACACAGGCGGAGATGTCGGGATTTGTTAGAAACTGCAGCAGCTCTAGGCCCTGAGGCTGTGGAGCTGAAAGAGAAGAGCTAACGAGCAAGTTGGAGCTTTAATAGGTCAGCAGTGAAGTGGGGGGGGCGGGTGGAAAGGAGTGGGAAATGATGTCCCCAAGGTTTCTGCCTGAGACCCAGCAAAGCTCGGTGCCCAGGTGTGACTCTGAGCTCTTTCTCTCTCTCATCCCCTTCAGGGACCAAAAGGAGGAGAAGGCGAGGAGAAGGCAAGATGGTCCCATGAGGCTCTGCTGTTGGCGTATGTCATTTTCCTTGGAACAAGAATCTGAGGCTTCTCCACGCTGAGTGCTTCCGTGTCCCATCTACTACCACACCCTGAAATCAAACTCAGCAGCTTAGGTGAACCAGGCACTGTACAAACATGTCAGACTTGCCTCCACCCCTTTTTCTTCTCCCGTTTTCTCCTGCTGTCTTTCTCTCTCAAGTTTATCTGCGTGTCAGCGGATCCTGGTGGCCGAGCATTCCCACCTCACCTGTGGTTTCGGAGCAATGAGGAGTCAGGGGTAAGCTCCCTCCCGTGGATTTGGGGATCAACTTTGACTTACTTGCTTTAAAGCAGTAACAATACTGTCCTAATGGCCGCTGTTTCGTGTGATTTGATTCCTCTGTTTACAGAGGACTAGGTTTGTCAGTTTGAACTAATGTCTTCACTCCCCAGTGGCTGTGCTGCTACGGCTTAACCCCTTCCCTTCGGAGCTAAGCCTTGCCACTGCCGAGAATTAGCGTAATGATCACACGTGTGTTGGCGGTGCCAGCCTAGGGCAAAGTGAGAGGGGAATGGTTTGGGAGGTCATTACAATTTTTTTCTCTCAAGGGATGGTTCTGGAAGGGAAGAAAAACGGGGAGCTGGATTCCTTTGGGAAGGAGTTTACTCCATCTTTACTCCTATAGCCCAGCAACACCATCTTCCAGTCGGCTTTGCTGCATGACAGTGGGAGAGTTTCCCTCCAGACCCTTCTTCCTCCTCTCACTTGGAATTGTCCTCTACCGGCATAGTTGCAGCAGGACTGCCAGTAAGATCTTTCTTTTCTTGCTTTCCAGTGTGTTTTATGTGGGTCAATGTATGGGTCTGTGGTGTCTGGGGTCTAGCAATTTAGCCTGTTGATGCTCATGATGATGGGGAATGTGGAGAGCAAAATGCATTGTTTGATGCTCTTAAAACATTGGGGTGAAGAAGGGGTTAAAACTTACTCTGGATGATGCTTGAGAAAGCAGACAGCATGTCAGGAACATACATGCTCATTGCCTTTACGCAAGACATAGCAATATCTGCTCTTAAGTTTCCTGTATCTGCAAGGACCCTCACCATATCTTACAAAGAGGTCTAACTGACCCACCAGTTAAAATCCCCTTCCTAACCTTCTGGTTGCTCTGCTAGCCAAGATCCTTTCAGCACACCTACTGAAACTATGTTGTAGTACACGTGCGCGTGTGGATGTGTGAGTGTATTTTGGCTATCTGAGAGCTGGATAATCTCCTCCTATTTGTTACAATCTACAATTCTATTGGGCATTTGTACTTAATTGGTTTTGCCAGATGGTAACCAATATATACAGCCAGGTATTTACAGCTACAGAAAACAGTCCTGACCATTAATGTTTGCTGATGCGTTTGCTTTCTTCTTTGCCAGGACATTAATGCCTTAATGTATCTGGGAACAGAGTACTGAAAAAAACAGAAAAGAAGCTTGTGGCTGGTGAGTGTGAGCTCTCAGGTGAGGCTGGGGGATGTATGTAGACTAAGAGATATTTGCTGAGTCTTCCTCTGCTTTTCTGAGTTTTGAGCTTGGGTAAAACCTGAGTCAGCTGAGCCCCTGCCCAGCTGCTGGGGGAAGGAACGCTGCTGCATGGCACTGTCTTGAGCCCTGTGCCACTGCAAAGTCTCACTCTTGATGGTGTGATGAATATTGATTGTATATTGATTTTATATTGTATATTAATTTTAATATTCTACACTGCCTTGCTATGTACATCCTGTGCGCTAAGTGCGAGCAATGGTTTATGTATCTAGTTGCAAAGCTGATCAAATAGTGGAAAAAACTGTCAGCAAATAGTTTTCTGGATTAGTAACTGTGCTTCCATATGGAAAGTGTGCCCCCTGTACAGTGGCTGTTTCTGACTACATGGGGGGGTGTGTGTGTATACCTAGAAAGAATACCCTGGGTTCTGCTGCTGAGGCTTGGAAAAGTGAGAGACATAGTAACTCTTGCTTGGTCTCGACGTTGTTTTCATTCACAAGGAGAATCACAGAATCACAAAACGTTAGGGATTGGAAGGGACCTCAAAAGATCATCCAGTCCAATCCCCCTGCCGGAGCAGGAACACTTAGATGAGCACTATAAAAATTTGGCTGTCCTGCCTCCAGTCAGAAAAAAAGATCACTTTTTAACCTACTTCTTAATGTGCTTAGGGGAATTCACAAACAGAGAAAAGAGCTACATATTTTGTGCAAATTGCTTAAAACAGCTTGGACTAGCCTACTCCAACTGCAGGTAAAAGCTCAGCCAGGTTCTGAGCTCTGCATTGCACATCATGGTTTCTTCAGAGTACCAGTAGTTGTACCATGCTGAAATTTTATCACAGTCAGAGCTGCATGTCAGTTCTGAACGTGTACAGGACATCAGCTCTGAAGTTAGCTAAAGCAGCTGAAGGCTAACTGGTATGTTGTGCAGCACAGCACTGATAGCTGAAGAGAGTACAACAAACTTTCAGATCTTGCCAAGGGAGGCTCTGGACTAGGGAACTGTTTTTCTTGTCTGTTGTATTAACCCTGCTCTTGCATCAGTCTCATTGGCTTCTAAATTATAATTGGACAGACTCGTTGCAGTGAGTACAGAATCGGGGCTTGGCTGATACAGGTCTTGTGTTTGAGGAGTTTCTCAGTTTGATTTCTAAACTTGCAGGATGATTAGCATGGGGCTTGAGGACCAGCGCGCTGAGATTTGGTCATTAATGATGATGATCTTGTTTTGAGACTGATCTTCCGTTTGTCTGGCACAAGACAGCAATGTGAATGGAGGGTGACAATAGACTAAAAGTTCAAATCCATTTCCCTCAAATAGAAAAAGTAATCTCAGGAAACTACATTCACTTGAGGGCTGAGCCATTTTAACTTGTAGTGTTAGTAATTAGATTGTTTTGTAATTAATTGATGAACAGGGTGTAGCTGTAGATAATAGCAGTTATTTATCTTCACTTGTGTTACTAGTGCACCTTGGGTTTGAACGTATGGAATGCTCCATGAACACTCACACTAATGGCATGGCTTTTTCCTTTCCAAACAGAGCAGAATAACTGATACTCCCCAGGAGAAGACTTGTCTGCTACAATTTAAATTTCCATATCGGTGTTGGCAGTAGTGAGTAGGAAGGCATTGAGAGTCAGCCAGGTTGGGGGTTGAAGCTAGTTTGTCTCCTCTGTGTTTTAGGGCACACTGCCTAGGCTGCAGATTTCCCATCAGTTATCCCATGGGGATAACACAAGCGAGCTGCCTTGCAGGCTGTTGACTGCAATTAAATATATATGTATCTCACTTTGGGAAAACATGATGATCATAAATAGGAGCTAAGATTGTTTAGTGTTGTTTGGAAGGAAGTTTAACTCTTGTGCAAATCTTTATACCACTGGGCGATCTGGGGAATGGCTGTGCTGTCTCTGCCAGCCCTTTGCCGTGCTGCTGGAGTGAGGAGTGGGATCCAGAACGTGTGTGATCACCAGTGCCTCTGCTGGGACAGGTCTGCTTGCAAGCAATCGGCCATGCTTACTGAGTGTGTGACTCTTGCTTGGCTCCTGCCTTGCACTTCCCAAAATTAAAGTCCATACCGCGCACATTTGCAGCGCAGAGCTACAGCTTCCCTCTGGTAACCCAATGTGCCAGAGGCAGCTGGACCTGCGACTCGTGACGTGGCACGGAGGAGCACAGGGAGGTGATGGTGCTCAGACAGAGCTGCAGGAGCGTGTTTGAAGTAGCGTGTTCCCCAGATGCAGCCGAGTGCCTTGGCTCCGTCGTGTGTCATGTGACACAGCGTGCCAGATGTGGCCCCTTGTACTTGTCCCAACATAACCTCCTATCTGATGTGTAAGATGTTGCTGTTCATGTGAATTTTTGGAGACAGAACCTTACTTAAATGTTCTTATTCTAATCTCGGTGGTATTTTTATGCTTATTTTGAATGTATGTCACAACAGACAGCGGAGAGTGAAGCTCCATATTCCACCCTATCTTGAAACTCTTCGGTATTGTGGATTTACAGCAAAATACAGCCACTTGTTTTTAACCCTGATGCGTCCTTTATGGCAGAATGAAGTCAGTAAATTCATCTGAAACAGTGGAGTTACTCGTTGGACATGCAACATGTGTAAGGCAGGTGTCAAAGAGGTGCAGTGCTGTATGGTTTTGTATATCCAGAACAGGAGACAGCCTCATCAGATGTTTAAAAGGTGGCAAAAAAGGGTCATGGTGGTTACAGTGGCTTATGTGTTAGCCTTACGACTTGCAGCATGCATCTCGCTGGCTTTGGGTGAAGAGGATGCGATGAGTTGCAGCCTTCTCTTGGTGCTGCTGCTGTATTTGCTAGCTGTAACTCTCTTGCAAACAAAGTACAGCTAGGAAGAGGCTAATCTTATAATGAAGGCATTGGATTTCAGTTGAGGTTTGGGTGTGATTTCTGTCTGTGCAGCTGTTTTCTGTCATGGTGTCTAGACCTATGTGCTGGTGTCAAGATCAAACGTGGTCAGAGCCACGTCTCGGCTCCCACAGGTGCTGTGCACCCAGGTTTTCTCTCCATGGAAGTCAGGGTGTGTTGGGCCTGGATCTGGCCTTGATATATGAAGTTAAAAAGCAGCCAGGAGACATACCTGGAAGCTCTTTTAGGTTTGCTGATCTAGACATAGCTGGGCAGAAAGTGAGCTAGTAATTTTTTTTTGTCTCGTCTACAAATGAGTATAATAATTCCTTTTCCTTACCTTTCGTCTGTTTAGATGAAACTTCTTGAGGGTGGGGCCTGGCTTCAGAGACTGGCACCATGGGACAGTGACTTCAGCTGGGATTCCTAGGGGACTGTAAATAATGGAAAACGTTATTATTTGTCAAGGGGGAAAAAAAACCCCATTAGCATCTGGGACGTGCCTGTACCAGTTTCCAAAAGTTCAAAAGGTCTTTTCTTTGCAAATGTTTTTATGTGTTGCAGAATACATTTGGTCTCGTATAGCTAAAACACACCTAAAAAGTATGTCACTGAACAGCGTCCAAAACAAGCTTACCAAATAGGCGTTCACTGTGTTTCAGGTTTTAGTCCTGATTTATGAGCAAGGAAATACAGAGTAGGGAAGAGAGAGGTAGCTCCATAGCCTTTAGAACCTGTTCAGTGGAGCCAGGGCAAAAAAATGTCAAGCAGTTCTGTTCTTTTCTCATTTGTCAAAAATAACACCACCAGTATAACAAATATGCCTCTCCCTAAGCTTATTTCTAATGTAATATTAATCTGTGCACTCATGTGTATGTTTGGGCAGGATTTAGAGCATTACATCAGTTTGCTGTGCTGCTAGTTTGCTCTGACACATAGCTTTGCTGATGGGGGAGAGAAGTGAGTGGAAGGAAAGGACTTGAAATAGGGGAAGTGATAGCATAGCAGGCAGACAGCCACTGAAGAGGGGGAAAAAAGAAGTACCTAAAACGGTATTTCTAAAACTAGAGTTGCAGACAAACGTGGAAGGTGTCATCGCAACAAGGCTCTGTGCTCTTGGATCCCATTTCAGATTTCAGACCATTTCCCTTTTCTTTCCCCCATCCTTTGTTGTCATTTCTTGCTGTGTGAAGTCACATTTAGGTTTGTAAGCTCCTCAGGGAAGTAACTTGTCATTTCCCTTTGTCTGTAAAATGGTGTGAATGTTTATGGCTTGTTATAACTATCATGTCAGAAACTTCAAGAGGCCAAACATTAGGATTTTAGAAGGTATGGAATGCAGTGAAATACCATGTGTCATATTGACACATACGTGTGCATGAACATACGCATATATGCACACAACATGCCTTCATAATGGCCAATTTAACTTGCACTGCATTTGAAATGCATTACATGATAGTGACCTGCATAGCAGAGTATGGAAACACGGTTTTCCTTTTAATTGCTGGATTCTCTGGGATTTTCTTCATCTTTCTGCTCCAAACTCAATCTCAGGTGCTGCAGGCAGACTTCTTCTCCTCTCCTCCCCAGTCCCCTCTTGTAGCTGGCCAGAGTCATTTGGTGTATCAGCTGAGGGAGTGCTTCCAAATCATGGCAATTGCTTTCTTCAGCCCAGGGACTGAGCGTTATCTATTGTCCGGGGCGGGAGGAATGTAGCAAGCTGCATCCAGATCCGCGATAGCAGTGCAATAAGCACTCATGAGCAAGTTCGGTTGCTGCAGCAAGGAGGGGGAGGAAAAGCTTTTTTTTTATAATTGGAAACTATGCAAGTGAGACTGAAGTAGCTCTCTGCTGTCTTGCTGTCATCAAGTGAGTGAATGAGCATGTGAACACAGTTAAGTACAGTGCATATATACTAATGGAGTATGTAATCGTATGTGCATACATAGGGTGGGGGGGAGTGCGATTTAAACGACAGTGCATGCTTGCTGCTTTGTCTCAGTGTTTGAACTCGTGTGTGGTAATGAGCAATTCCTGATAACATTTATCTACTTGTCTTTTTCAGTGGGGTTTGTTCTTTTCTGTGCACTGCTCCTCGGGGTGCCTGTCTCCCAGCCATTCCTCTTCCCTTCCTAACTCTCATTCCCCTTTCTCTCTTCCATCCCTAATCTTCCCACCCCTTCCTCTCATCTGAGCCTGACCCTTCTCTCTTCTTGCCCCTCCTTCCCAGCCGATCCCTCCCCCTGCTCTGGATCTGCTGGCTGTGGGATTTTTTCTCATGCTCACTGGCAGATGTGACAGCTTTTGGAACTGTATCATCTAGGAACAGCTATATCTGGAGTTGAAAAATCTAACGTGGTTTCCCAGGCAGCAGGATTGGATCGCTGAGGGACTTTCAATCTCCGACTGCTTTTGTCTTGTGGTAGTGACTTTTATTATTTATGTTTGTGACATTTCGTACAGTGCAGTTGTCAGCAGTGGATGAAAGACTGAAGTCTAGTAGATTATTATAAAATCAGTGTCACAGTATTTGTATTATTATATTAAAGGGATGCTGTCTATGTTTAAATACAGGTTTGGCTTGAATTACAAAATCTTACATGCATAAAATGTTCTTACGAATTTCCTACTGAATTAGAAAAGGCCTGTTTTATGTATTTTATTTAAACATTCTTTAGCTGGGTATTGGAAATGAAAGTAAATAGCTCTTGCATGAAAACCACAAAGTGGAAGGAGACTGGTTAAATACAGACCTTCTCAATGAAATGTAAAACCTACAGAGATTATTACAATCCATTGGATTTCAGATCACTATTTTTAGTGTATGAATTTCATTTGATCTTAATGCAATGTACCTTTAAACCACCTGTCTGATATGGCAATGTCTTTATAATCAAAGATTGATGCTGACCATATAAAGCAAATGTCATTGGATACCCAGGGGTATGTTGTATTTGGAGTTGATTACATTTTGTTGTTTTTAAGATGTCTATTATAAGCCAGTAAGGTAGATGCAGGCCATGTCAGCTAGTCACCCTAAAATTGACCATGAACTTAGTAGATGCTTATTTCTGGGTTTAGGAAGCATGCTTGTGTATATAGGATCTAAGTGTAGTCCAGGTGTTGATTGACAGGTATGGTGATCTGATGTAAATATACAAATGTTGTATTTATGTTTATGCAAACTGATATGCTGGCATAGAGCCACTGTTCTGTCTGGGGCCAAAATATCACCTGGGCTTTAAAAAAAATGCGCTTTGAAGTAGTTTAGCTAGAATAATTCTCCTTAAGGGTCAGTAATTGACAGTCAGAAAACAATCGATAATACAAGTGCTAATGGTTGTGATGTTTGTAACACCGTATTTTACAGGACCCTTTGCCACCTGAAGCAGTTAAAAAGCAAACTTGAAAGACACAGTGTGCTATGCCCTGAATATCATCTTATTATGAAGATGAGGAAAGAAGCTGTGAGAGTAGGAGCAGGAGAAGGAAAGATGCTGGTTAAAATAGTAACGTTGCTCTGTCTGGAAATGCCCCTGTTCTGGTGGATCAAGTCGCTGTCATGACTGACATGTAGTCAACGATTCAGAACTGAAGCACTTGATCTAATACTGCAGATAGACTTTCTGCTTTCCTTGGAGGCTGTGAAAGCCCCTCAGTAGCACCAGCTGTTGGTTTGAATAGTACTAACGCCATGAGCCCGTGGAATATCTTCCCTTTTCAGGATTGTCTGCACTTTCTTTTTCCCTTCAAGAATTGCCCTACGACTTTAGTCTTGATTATTAGTTAATATGCAGCACCTAAGGGGCCTTAGAGATGAATCACTGTGTTTGAGTAGTTGCAATACAGACCTGGAGCATAGACGCTCTTACCATAAGCTCTCCATTAAGATATATTTGGGTTTTCATTGGAACGTATTCTAAGCAAAGATTATTCTGACTGTGAAACCTCTTCTAGGCAGAGCAGACTTCCAGCCTCTTGGATAAGTGTTTTTTTAGTTGCCTAACCTTTTGCTTTCTTTTTCAATTGTAAAGTATCCTTAGTAGGCTTCTGGACACAGTACTGCAGTGGACATTGTCAGTGTGGGAAGTCTGTACTTCAGCAAGGATGGATTGTATGGTTGGGGGTTTCACTACTGTAAAAGTCCTTCTGCAACATAAAAACACTTCCCATCCCAGTGGCTACAGGATCATGGTAACCAAATTTTAGGCTGCTGTGTATGCAATATACCTCAGTTTAGCAGTAGGAAGCAAGGCAAGTTCACCTGGTTGTTGCATTTTGCTCCCTAAGCAAGTTTTAAGTGGAAAAACCTGGAAAATATTTGACAGATATTTCACAGAGGGGAAAAAATGCACAAGATGTGCTGATTTTCGAGACCAGTGTCCTCTAGAAGTGTGTTCATGTCTGCACCACTTCATGTTATCTCTATATGTGTTCTGTGTCTCTGACCCTTGTAAATATTTATTCAGCACAAATAGTTGGAAGCCGAGGTCCCGTGCAGGTGAAGGGTGATCACTACAAAGTTGAATAAAGTGGCAAAAACTCTCTACTTGCTGTCAAAGAAGAGGTGGCCTTAATCACTTTAAGCAGTGTTAGTGAGAGGCAAATGCTGACATTAAGGTTGTCAGCAGAAAGGGAAGAGCATCTGGCTGGGAGGGGAAGGCTGTGGACGTTGTCTACCTG
>NW_010197429.1:456-2662 GCF_000695765.1 Mesitornis unicolor | reverse complement strand
CTCACCCCACAGACAGGGGTATTATTAACACGTTTTATAGCCGGGGAGCTAAGCCATGAGGTCTGTGTCTCGTTAGCGCTGAGAAAGGGACCTTAATGAGCTTATTTTCCCCTTCTCTTGCAGTAAAAGTCCCTTTACGGGGCCCTGGAGCAAGTGGGAATCAGGTGTGAAGAGATTCAATGGGGTCAGGGTTGCAGCACGGGGAAATAAACCCCAAATTTTGGTTCTCTGCGGCCTCCGGGATGTGCAGCCCCCTCCAGCCTCAGCTTCTGGGGTCTCCAGTGAAACCAGTAGCTCCCAGTAAAGACCTGGAGCTCCAGGTGTTTTTGCCAACCCCCCCCAGCCGCCGAGAGCAGCGAAACCTTCCCTGGGGCTTCCCCATCGCCTGATGGCAAAGCCAAACCCTATGTTAGGAGTAGGGAAACTGAGGCAGGGAGGGGGGAAACTGAGGCAGGGAGGGGGGAAACTGAGGCAAAGATGGGGAAACTGAGGCAGGGAGGGGGAAACTGAGGCAAAGATGGGGAAACTGAGGCACGGAGGGGGAAACTGAGGCAGGGAGGAGGGAAACTGAGGCAAGGCTGCTCACTCACCCACGGGGCTGGGGCAGGCTCCGTTGGTGTTGTTCAGGTCACCGCCGAGCATCGCCCCTGCAAAGCAATCGGAAACACGGGGTCAGCGCTGGCTCAGGAATGGGGTGAGCACCCCTTTTTTGGGGGGGGAGAGAAAGAGGGGCAGCAGGAGGGAGGAGGACAGAGGAAAATGACTGGGGTTGCCTTCCTGAGGGGGGAAATCTCAGGCAAACGGAGCCTCCCATAGCCCAAATACACCAAAAAAACCCAGAGCAGAGGCATTTTATCCCCCAAACCCCAACGTTTTGCACCACCCGTGAGAAGATTTTGGGGTTTGGGTTTTTTTTTTCTCTCTTGTTATTCCTGAAAGTGCCCATTCCTGCCAGCGGGGATTGCAGCACCAAAGCACCCCACCTCTGCAGCACCGCCCCAGCTGAGGAAACCTGAGCCAAAAACCCCTTTATTTCTTCTTTCCCAGCCCCCAGCTCTCGGTCTGGGCTTGCAGCGAGGCCCTGGAAGCCGAAGGGGATGGTGGTGGTCCCTAAAATAGCCAAAAGCTTCAAAAAGGCTACGGTGACCCCCAAAATGCAGAGCCACAGCACTGCAGCGTCCTCCCTCCAAGGGATGGGGATGCAAAGCCCGAGGTGCCAATGGCTCCCAAATCCTGGAGCAGGGATCCCCGAGGATTTGGGGGCTGGGCTTTGCCATGGGACCCCCAAAATCTCAGTGCCCATTCGGGTGGGTGATGCCCCAGTGCCCCCGAATCTCCTTCTTCTTCCAAAATGTCCCCAGTTCGGCACCGACCGAATTCCCCATCGCGCCTTTGGAAACACCAGCGAGATGAGACCATGGCTAAAAAATATTCAAATGTAAGGGGTGGGGGATTAAAAAAAAAACCACCCCAAAAAAAGCTCTTTAACATGCAAGGGCCTGGCTCCTCCAAACAGGATTTGGGCTGCGAGCGAATGAGCCGCAGATGCTGGGGCTGGGAGCACCTCGGCGCTCGCCACCGCAAAAATGCTCCCTGCAAACGGAGGGGGAGGCTCAGCCCGCGCTTGTGCTACAAAGGAGATGCTTTTTGGGGTTTTTTTTTGGCAGAGGGGGATGTGGTTTTCCTTGTGGAGGGCGATGGCCTGGCCTGGAGCGTGACGCCGCTCTTTGGGAGCAGCCCCCGGGGCTTCAAGACCCCAACTCTGAGGGCTTGGGGGGGGTCCATCCCCGCATCCGAGCGCTTGTGGGGAGCACAAAAAGCAGCTTAAAACCACAGCTCCTGCTTCCTGCTCGCTTGGACCCGAACTGCTCCTCACCTCCCAGCCCTCCTTCACCCCCAGCCCCTTTGCAAAGCCCCCTCGATGGCCGTCCCCAGCTCCTCCATCCGCCCCGCAAGCCATGGTTGGTTTTTTTCCCATTCCAGACCATCTGCGACGACCGAAATAGCGAGCGGGGGCTTTTCTACGCGCTATTATTAATGATAATTAAGCCGAGCCGGGCTGCGGTCACACATGGTGTGTCCCCCTCCATCTCTGCTGCAGGGGACGTGGGTGACGAGCTCCTCTCCCCTCCCCAAAAAAACCTGTCCCCTGCCGCCCATCGCCGGTCTCTGATGGCAGCGGCTGCGGCCCCCGGTCCCGCTGGCA
>NW_010197429.1:0-340 GCF_000695765.1 Mesitornis unicolor | reverse complement strand
TGAAAAGCCCTTTTTAGGCAGCGGTCCCGTGTCACCCGAGTGGCATCGGAGGCCAGTGCGATGCCGGCAGCCACCCCCGAGCCTGGGAACGGCGCCCGCTGACTCATCCCCTCGCGCTGCCCAACCTCCGAAATCCGGCGGTCGAAAAGGGGACTGGGACCAGTTTGGAGCTGAGGCACAAAGTGGGGGCATCGGCGCCAGGCAGGAGGGCAGGGACAGGCACCCATGGGTAACAACGGGGTGTTTGTGTCACCAAAGGATGCAGGGATGTGTCCCATGGAGGCAGCAGGGGTGTCCCCTGCATCCCAGTGTCCTGGTTTGAGCTAAGCAGAACTGATTT
>NW_010197428.1:13953-21193 GCF_000695765.1 Mesitornis unicolor | reverse complement strand
TATTCAACCTCATCCCATTGGTCTCAGCCCAAGACCTGTTGGTTTGCTTGCTTAGAGTGCTCCTGGTACCCTATGTGTGCCACACAACCCCTAGCAAACACGTAAAAATTACAACCAGCAGCAAAAGATGTTGAAATGCTCAACTTGCCTGGCTTGTCTTGGCCATAATCCACGTTACTGTACAAACGATGCTGGGAAACACAATTTCCAGCCGCAGCTGTGTGCGGTATTCTCCAGGTAAAGGCCCGTCTGAGCTGGGATGGAGATTGCCAGACCTTGCCCTATTTATCTCTAATATTTCACACGGCAGCTCAGCTCTGCTGGTTTTTTTTAATGATAAATTGTGGCTATTGTAAACAGAAGTGCTCAAATCATGGTCTCACTGCACATGTCTTTCATGACTCTGCTGCCACAATAATGAGGAATGGGAGATAATGACTTAAGGAAAAAGTGCTGGATTAAGTGGGACAGTAAATTAGGCATTTATCTCTCTCCATTGGAGGCCTGTTTCCAGTTCCCTTCTAGGTCTCAGCTGAGCTCTATTTAAAAGTAAACCACGTCGTATTTCACAAAGCCAACCCACTCCATAGAAATCAGCATATAAGCGCTCACATTAAATTACCATATTACCCAGGAGGTCCTGGTTTTCAGGAAGGTCAGAGTTGAGGTGTATTAGCAAGAAAAAAAAATAAGGTTGTAGCATTCTGTCTTTTCTCTGTGCATCCAGAGTAGGGAAAATTTCCATTTGCTGTCTCACTCTCTCAGTTTTGGGTTTTTCTTTGTTTCTTTTTCCTCCGTGTGTGTGTTAAATTCTGGTAATTTTGAAACCGTAAGAAAGCGACTGTACGGAAATCGCAGGCCTGCAGTTTCCCCTCAAGGGGAAAGGATCGCCGTGGTCTCCGAGTCAATGAAGTGTGTTTGACTGTGCATACGCTGCAGCGTTTTGCTCGGAAAACTACGGCAAAGATGATTATGACGGCTGCAAAGTCGTAGGACCCTTGCTTTATTTAATTCAGGAGGTTGAGCTGCTTAGAGGGTGGCTTGAGATGGTGTAATGGAGAAGACTGCTCCCTCTTGCCGGATTTGTTGCAAACGTGGAAGGGGATGAGAAAGTCTGCGATTTTTCAAGCAGCTACAACATATAATTGTATTACAATGTATTAGTTTTCCTCCTTCAATTAGACCTCAAGAAATGCTGTTTCAGAACTTGATTCTGACTGTAGGAAATGAGCATTCATCCTTGAATGAAAATATTGTAATGGACAGGTAATGCCAACTGGTTGCACCAGCTGCTCTGCTGGCAGTGATATTTCTAAAGTTGAGTAAGTGCTCTCGATTCCCAGTTATTTACTACAACCCAATTTATATCATTAACAAAAAATGAAATGAAAAATTGAATCCCTCTTCAGTCTTCGTTTTGTTCATTGAGCTTGCCAAGCTCTTTTACTCCTCTTTCCACAAACACATTTTTGTTTTCTTTCCTGATCATCTTTATAGTTTTGCCATTTTGAATTCATCTTTCTTGAGCACTGACCCACAATGGATAATGATGGTAATGTTATCCTTATCCAAATATACATACACACACACATATATATATATATATACACACATATACACACACACATATATGTAAAATTATTTCCTTACCTGATAGACCAAGTCACATTAACCAAACCTTTAACTGGTGACTGCTTTTATGGACGTGTGACTTCAATCTGATTTGGAGAAGTGCTGAGCTCTCTTTACCACCACTTATATTTAGGGGAGCTGTGTTTTGAATAGGAAATCTTAAAAATAAGAGTTGTTTATGAACAGCAGATCTCTGGTTTCCCGATCTGTTTCCCATGTTGATTTTCTGATGGCTATAAGATCAACTTAAACTTATTGAATCTTTATTTTTGGAAAAGCCCTCTGAGATCACCCAGTCCAACGTCAACCCAACCCCACCATGGCCATAAACCACGTCCCCAAGTGCCACATCCACACGGTTTGTGAACCCCTCCAGGGATGGGGACTGCACCACTTTCCTTATCAGCTTTTTTTCGGGTAAAAGAGCACCACTCCTATCTAGGTTCATAAGATATGGAAGATCTCTTGATTGGGAAGGATTATTGAAGAGTCACTGAAGTGATGCTCCGATAGTTCCTGTTTCCCCCGTTTCCTGGGATTTCCATTAGTTTTCATATTGCAATGCCTGTGGATTTGTATGTGGACTGCATATTTGTCAGTATTGATGAAGGATATATCTATATGTATTTTTTGTGGCAGCAGGAGTGTCGATGGATATCTTTAATCAAGGATCCCTTGGATCTGACTCTCATGGCTCTTTTTGAAGGGATATCCTGGGGAATGGCATCTCCTTTCTTTTCAGGCCTCCCACTGCCAGCTCAGCTGTCTGTCCTTGCTTTCAATGAAGAACTGAATACAACAAGCTCATTCCCAGCAGTCTGTGCTGGAAGTTGCTCTCCTAGGTAGTTACCTTGTAGGTCAGAACATCATTAATAAATTGCATTACGTGTTGAGGCAAAGGTTGGAGAAGGCAGAATCCAGATCAGTATTTTGCTTGGCTATAATATTTAATTAAAATATGTGAAATTATATATTTCTGCACACACATTTTCTCTTCACGATGTTTTCTAAACCAGATTTCCTTTGGCTTACAAGAAGTGATGCAGAAACATATTCTCACCATTACAGAATCTACATCTAAGCTCGGGGAGGGTCAGAGGGGCAAACTTTTTAGGTGTCAGCACCACAGAAGTTGATAATCAGGAAAAGGAGGCTGATACCATGAAAAGATCAATGATTCTAATTGCTGCCAATTCAAGTCCTGACCTTCATTTCTAACAGACTTGGCAGATTAATTCAGACCTGAGCACGGTTTGAAACAGTCTTCTAGCTTCCAGTTTTTCAAGGCAAGAGTCATGTCTTGAATGAAGCTTGGGCTTGGCGAGCAGCTCCCGAAGGCTGTGGTGGTAGCAGGTACCAGGAGGGATGGTTCTCATCCGTCGGAAAGAGAGAGGAAGGTGGAGTAGCGTTTGGCTGAAACAATACTCAAGTCGTCCACGGGCAGGACTGTAAATTGAGTTTATTTTCTGTTACAGCATGAATGGGTGGAAACTCTGAAGGTGTTGGGTAGGAATAAGAAAAATGTGATGTACAGCGCATATAATACAACGTACCGTGATAGAAGTTCACCTGAAGTGCTGCCTAATTCCCCGTGTCAATACGGAGTTCTGCAGGCCAGTGTTATGTTTACCCATGGATGTTTCATGTGTTCATGCCCTGTCCATGCCAGCAGCTGAGCATCCTTGGGTCACTGCTGGGACACGGCTCCTTCTGCACAGTGGGTGTTTGAGAAGGCAAGGGAAGACCCCAAGGGTTCTCTATCTTAACTGACGTGTGTGCATATCAACAAATAAATAGATTATTTATGGATAATATTAAATAAATAGGTTAATTACGGATAATGCTAAATAAACACATTAATTATGGATAATAAATAGAATAAAACATTGTTAAAATACATTATAAAGCCAAGAGAGGAAGGTGAGGCCAAACCAGGAAGAAGAAACATCAGCTCTTCAATCTTAATTCCAGTTCCTTGCTTTCCTTTCACTCTCCAGATTTCTACTTTACTTTCTCAAGACACCTTCACCTTAGCAGTTTTATTTGGTTTCTTGTAAGGAGAATAAAATGGGAACCCTCCTGCCCGTGGTGGTATCTTAGATCTTCCCACACTGAGAGCCCGGCCTGGGGAAGGATTGTTCTAATTATTTGTGGATGCAGCCACTTCTGCTACACTTCAGATTTACTTCATTCCTTAATAAGAGCTTACAGAGGGGTAGTCATGGCTCAATTGTGAACGTCGTAGTTCTGTGTATAGGTTTACCACAGGCATTACTGGCATGGCCAGGCTGGGTGCAACCGGGCTCCTGAGGTGGTAAAAAAGTGGCTGAATTTTGGGATTGCAGCACTTTGTCGAATAATATGAATCGAATCCGTATGTTGGAAGAAGCCTATCTGTGTTGGCATCTTTGCTCTCGCTCAGGAGTCCTCCTCTTCCTCTTTTCTGTAGTCTCAAGCCCTGACTAAGTTGCCCATGTGCACTGAAATTCATAAAGTGCCTATTTGCCAAGATTTAAATAGCTAACCTTTCTGATGGCACTTGGGAGTGAACTATGGTTCTTGAGAGAGGTTATTAAGCCACTGTGCCCGTTATGCTTAATTTTTGAGAATAGGAAGTAACGTCTGCGCTGTAGCCAGAATTCGTCTCTCTGCTCAGCTCAGCATATTTTTTAATGTCAACAATTAAGAATTGCCATTAAAGAGTATCACAATCAAAGACTGTCTGCAATCCAGGACAAATTAATGAGGTACACTAAAACCTCTACCGCGTTTCCATGTTCCTTCAGATGCTTTTTTCCCCCCTTCCTCCTTAGTAAAGCCACCTGTAACCATTGTAGTCCTTCTTAATGACTTTAAAGGAAATTATTCAGCTGTTACTATCAAGGTAAAAAGTAGGCAGAGGTAATGGGCTGGTGATAAGGACATAGATGCCTACATCTAGAACATAGGTGTCCAAATGTGGAGCCACGTTATGGGTTTCCCTGTTGGACACGTAGGGAGTGAAGAGCATTGAGCAGACTATGACAAGGATGATGCTGATGGGGAGAGGTAACAGCCCTGGTATTTATCAGGCTTAACAGGTCTTCAACAATTGGAAAATTAAAATCAAAGGTGGTGTCTAAGGTAAAATGTTGGGTTCGGTGCGATGGTTTCATGGATTTACACAGAGTCCAGGTTTTGCCTCCGTAGTCTTCCTGGTTTCTGTACAGACTGGGATCTCATTGGTCTTGTCTGTGGAACTGAATGTGTGACTTCTGTCATGGGTGACACGTCGGCAACTCAAGTGTAAAGCTGAGCTCCTATTTTTATTTTAAAAAGTACGAAATATAATTGTAGAGGACTCTTTCCATTGTATATAACGTTCCACCAGCTCTAGCTCTGAGCAGCCCTTTCCTGGTGACGAGCAGGATTCAGATCCCACTTTTTCTGAGACGCTGCTAAAGCAACAGTTTCCACCTCGAAATATTTTTGTTTTGGAGAAAAACTGTGTCAGCAGGTAAACACCACCAAAAAAACAAACAACAACAAAAAAGCCCTGTCTGCTTTGCTTGGGAGGTGTGAATAGCATTTTCAAACAGATCTGAAGTGATTTGCTTTTTAAATTCTTCTGTGAGCATTTTGCCAGATTAACACCTTGCAGAATTTTCCATTTCTTTCTCAATCTTTCCTTTCCGTTTGCCTTCACGATGTGTTTCTCAGATGGGGGTTTATCCTGTGGGTAAGCTTTACTGTCAGGAGTAAGCGCCCTCAATTTTATTTTCAGAAAAACTTTTGTTCGATGAATTTTTTGATGAATTTGCGCTCAGCTCTTTGGTTCGTGCGGCTGAGTTTCTGGCCCAGCGATGGAGGGGCAGGAGGAGGTGATGCTGGTGCTGGGATCCAGGGAAGGTTGGGTTCGGATGTGGTCCTTATCTCAGACGTTTTCACCCCCAGGCAGCAGTGGGTTAAACTGTAAGAGTGGGCAATTTTAGCGAGTGGATAACGCACATCTCCAGCAGCCCCCGAAACCCAGGGGAGATGCGGCTCACCCCAGCAAAGAGAAGTGAGCGGCTTCTGTGAGGTGTTTGAATGAACCTCCCTCCAGTTCCTTACCAAACCCCATGGGGCAACCTGGCTGGGGCACGGACCCAAAAACACCAGTAAAGCAACACTTTGGTTCAAATAGCCTGGCAATATTTCGATATTGCGGTGATTAAAGGGTGTAAATGGCACAGCTCTTTTTACAGAGAGCTCTAAACTTAATAAAATAGATTTATTTTTTTTTAATTTTTCCTTTTTTTTAAATGAAACATTGGTGTCTACAACCTCCCAGGGAATTTGGACACAGAGTGGTGGGAAATGGTTGCAGCCCTCCCCTAAAGCTTTGTTGTGAGATGAGGAGCATACGTGGCTTTACCTTTAAAGGGTTCTGGAGGAGAAAGGGGAAAAAAAAATAAATTAAAACCTGTACTTCAGCCTTAAAAATTGTGTTTTGTTTCACGTGCGGGCAAAGGGAAGATGAATTCATGCACTTTAAAAAAAATTATTTTATTCTTTTCTCCTCTCCAGCAAGCCCTGGCAGCTGGATTGCTCTGATCAATAAAATTATAGCAGGGTAGCAAGTCGCAGTTTGTCTGCAGGTTCAAACCCAGCTCGAGCGAGGTGATCAATAACTTTGTTTATAATGACATCTAGCTGGCAATGTGTGCTTGTTGCTGAAAAGCCTTATCAAAAAAAAAAAGGTGGATCGAGTAGTAACGAAATTTGGATTACCATCTGAGACTGGGCATGGTCCCTTCCCGTGCAGGTTGAGCTAAAATACCGAGGCAGAACGGGAAGAAACACGGGTGCGATGGCGTCCTCATGTGCTTGAAGAAGAAGGGCTTAATTCTGTAATTCCTTCTGCTACTTGTGAATAATTATGGACATATCGTGTTGTGAGGATGTGGTGATACACCCCACTGCCCTGGCAGGCCAGGACCACCACTCGTGATGGTTTTTGGTTGCTTGCAGGGAGCTTTGCTGCTGTTGCCTCTGTATTTCTCAAGATGCTTTGCAGTGTCCATGTGCTCCCGGTTCCTCCCTGTTTGGCTGCTCTCAGCCCGTCCCTTGGGCACAGGTTAAAATCCCGATCTCTGGTCTGGAATAGACAAGGATGCTGGATCAGGCTCTGAGGCCTTGGGCCATTGTACGGCATAAAGCAGTGGCATAATGAGGCTCTCTATAAATAATTTGGCTTTGTGACTATTACAGATCTCATAGAAACTTTTAAACAGCACGATGAAAACAAGTATTTCTTAGTTTTTAATTACAATGTGGAATAAAACAATGACCAAATGAAAGATGTGCCATGCACCTTTGCCTGCTGTGCTACATCAGTCGTTAGTTTCTGCCCCTTGCATTTCTCATCGGTTTTTAACCTTTAATCAAGAGTTTGGTCTCGCTTCTCCATAACTGGTGCATATGAGATTGGGGGAGGATGACGATGATGAGGAGGAGGTGGTCTCTGGTAGTTTCACGGACTCATTAAGGTTGGAAGAGACCTCCAAGCTCATCAAGTCCAGTTTGCGTTGGGTGCCGCAGGAAGGCCCCAGGGCTAATTGTCTGTTTTCGGGGAGTTGGCGTTATT
>NW_010197428.1:7934-13728 GCF_000695765.1 Mesitornis unicolor | reverse complement strand
TAACCGCTCCCCTTTGCCCCCTCTCCCCGCACCTGAAGCCCCCTAACCTGGGCCGGCCCCGCTCGTTTCCGAGGGCCGCTGCAGGCCTCGCAAAGTTCAGCGCGGCGCGATGGAGGCGGGCTCTGACAAGAGATCGATACTGTCCTCCCCGGCGCGGGCGCGGGCTGCCGGCCCTGTCAGAGGGATGTGCGCCATAATTGGATCACGGACGCGGGAGCCATCGCGGCCTCCCGTCAGCGCTGTCACAGCTGTCAGATGTCATCCCTCCGTACAGCTGTCACCGCGGGAGGGCCGGGGCTCCTTCTCCCTGCTAACCTGATGCAAATGTCCACTTAGCGGGTGAATATTGAAGATATTAGACACTTCTCTATGCCTTTATGCAAAATAAAGATCTGTGTCATCTGCGAATTTCATGGAAATAAGTTGCAATTTATTCACTGTGAGAAAAGTGAAGTGAAGCCTGTAAAAATGAGAAATTATTTGGTTCAGGCTATTAAAAAAAAAAAAGCATATTTTGGAGAATAAACAAAATATGCAGATTTTCTTCTGAAGAGTAAAGAGTATCAGATAAATACATTTTTATTAGTATAGAATAGCAGTTTTGTATTGGAGCATTATTTTATGCAAATACAAATCTTTCATTTCTGGATACCCTGAGAGAGAGAGCAATGCAATTGGACTAAACTTTGATTTCCGAGGGGGAAAAAAAAAATAATAAAATCATTATTCCAAATTGCTGAGAAATATAATCCCGATATTTGCTTTAGAATAGCCAGACGCTGGAGGAAGCGCAGGGGCGCGCTGATAGGCAGAGCGGGAGAGAGGATAAACCCGCATCCATCAGCGCCTCCGGAGCCGGGGCTCTGCTGCCAGCGGCAACCGCGGCGAAGAGCAGTGCCCGCTCAGTGCTGGGGATGGGAGCGCTCGGCTCCTCCGCTCTCTGCCTCGCCGTGCCCGGAAAGTTTCTGGAGAATGTGGCAAAGCAAATGCAAATGGGAACAAATTTGCATTATTTTCTTCTTTTAAAATTTATTTTTCTTCTGTGTTTTTCTTCTTTTCCCTTTCTCATCACTCCCCTAACTTGTGTGTGGGTCTGGCATAAACCAGATCGTTGTGGTTAACTGAAAAACGTGATTTGTTGAGACACCAGAGCCCGCACGCGGTGCCCTGGGCCTGTGGGGCTGGGCGGCAGCCCCGTGGTGTCATTGTTCCCAGTAACCGGGAGCAGTCTGTGCACGGCAGAACGGGATCCAGATCCCTTGTGCTGTCATTAGAGAGAAATAAACCGCTCTGTTATTTAAGGAACTAAAACCCAATAGACTGCTGGTTTTTGGACACCCCCCCCCCAGCGACGTCAACGTCATCCTTGGCTTTCGGTCGTGGCCATTCCTGATTTGGCTGGTTACGTATTTATTTATTCATTGCCTTTCTCTGTCGGAGCCCAGAGCCCCGCGTTGCCCCTGTCAAGCGTGGGTTTGCCCCGGTGATGGAGGACCACGAACCCCATTGCCACCGCGTGGCCCCAGAGCTGGGCAAGGCACCGTGGGAGCCACCCAACCCCTTTACAAGCCACCCAAACCACTGGTGTCCACTTATCAGGGAAAGCCATTACGGTCAGACGCAATTTGCAACACAAAAATAATAATAAAAGGGCAGATTGGAAAGAGAAGCAACGGTCGTGTGTCGGGGCAAAGGCAGGTCCTTAAGGGAGGGCTTGAAGAAGGTGGAATATTAAGTTGAAATGCAAAATTTCCATCGGTTTCAATGGCAGCAGGCTCTGGTGTTCGTTGTTTTGTTGCTTGTGCTGTCTGGAAAGTTAAGAATTAACCAGGCTTTTTGCTTCCAAAAGATGATCCGTGCGGATAACCCCATCCAATAAAAGCGAGAGGCCGGGGCCCTCGTTGGAGCATCCCCATCTCCACGTGCCAGCCTGCGTGCATCTCCAGTGACAAAGGAAGTACTTCATTATTGTATTTTTTTTTTCCTTTTTCCCCTTTTAAACGTGGTTTATGGCTAATTACATCAGAGATCCCAAACAGTCCTCCTTACATTTGCATTAATAAGGTGGTATCACATGATCCATACTGAAGCAGGAGTATACATCAAAGGTAGATTAAAGGTTGGTTAGGCATCAAACTATGTTCTATATGTAAATTTATAGCGATGATGTGCTGTGGGAAGATAGCTTACCCTCTATTTCTGTGCTACTAAATAAAATTAAAAATTCACAACTCTGGTTTATGGGATTTTAAATGAATTTGATCTCTCTTTTGGGCAGGGCAAATAAGTGTTTTGCGATGTATTTTTTTTATTATTTTTTATTTGAAAAAAAAAAAGAAAGACCATCGTTCTGGCTCATTTAATTTTGCGAGTGAATGATCTAAGATTAACTACAGACTAGTCAGTGCAGTTTAAAAGCTGAAAGCAATTTTCAGCCATAGATGGTAATGCCACATTTAGTCCACAACCGAATGACTCTAAATGACTAAGCTGCAAGGTCTTTGTATATGACCACAGGGCCTGATAAAGCCATAGGAACACAGTAAAAGCACAAAAATAGTTCCAATTTATTTGGTGCCATCACCTTAATGAGATTAATACAGACGTGTTCATGTGCCTAATTGGTGATTTTGTTTTAACTGGTAATGAAGGATTAAATCTTCAGGCAACAGGCTACTTGCAGCAAAGGGGGTTGGAGGAAAAAAAAAGTTTTTAATTATAAAAGGCAGCTAGTGAAAGATACCCCTGCGAAGTTAATAATGCATCTTTAAGAAGATATATAGATATATGTTGTATTTGCTGCTTCACTGTTTGGCTGAGCGGTTTTAGGGAAGAGAGGGATGATGGTGGACGTGGTTGTGTGGCACTGGCATCTTTGGGTGCCAAGGCAGACAACTGCTGTGTGTGCAGGGGGCTCCCTTTGGCATCTGCAAAACCCACCCAGTCCTTACAGCCAAAATATTTCCACGGATCCCGTTGTGTTCCCCAGACCGTAGATTTTTTTGGGGGCAAAGCCGTCTTCGGGGAGGGCTCGTCCTCTGAGGAGCAGCCGCACCGGGAGGGTGAACTTGGCCCTGCGCGGCCGCGGCTCTGCCCTGCGAGCCCGGCTGTGACCATTCAAATGCTAACACCATTAAACCATTAAACGCGCTGCCAAAACACAAACACCCGGCCTCCGTCATTAAAATGTAATTACGAGGGGGCAGCTGAGCCTGCCTGGAGTTCCCACTCGCAGGAATCTCGCAAAAGACACCAGCGCCGAAACCCAAACCCACCCCAGCTCCAGCCAGAGCCCTTGGGTCGCTTGCAGGGAGGAAATCTCATCTGCCTCTCAAAATTTAATTTTTTTTTTTTCAGTAATTTGATTAAATTTAGCTGTTTGTTGGGGGTTTTATTTGGTTTTGGGTTTTTTCCCCCCTCTCTTTTGTACCTTTCACACACGGATGTACAGCACGGGCCTTGTGGCGCTCCTCTTTTCAGTTGAACTTTCAATAGAGACAATGGGCAAAAAGGTCCACAACGTCTTCAGCGTTGTTAAAGTGTTTATTGCTTTAAATCGCGTGTGAATAGGGCGGCTTTTAGCAAGAAAATGGCTTTTTATACATATATAATAAAAGCAGCTTTTGGGTTTGTCTTGGCAAAAGAGCAGCTCTGTGTTATATGTGAAACCAAGAGGCACCATAGTCTGTAACTTCTGTTGTCCACAATTTTAATTTTGCCACTGAAAAAAAGAAAAATCCCCAAAGGAACCAAACCCCAAAGCATGAAAAACCAAAATAAATAAATAAATAAATAAAATGTTTAAAATTAAATAAGGGCAGCTCATCAGGGCATTGTATGGCAAAGCAACCCCTGCCCCAGTGCATCTTTACACTTTGATGATATATTGGGAAGCGCTTTAAAAAGCCCCCGTGCCACAAGATGCTCCCTTCCCGGCGCAGGCAGACAGAAATATATTTCCCATTTCTTGTCAGATTGAACTTTAAGACATCTCGACTGCTTCCTCCGTAATTCCAAGCCCGCAGCCCAAATGGCACCCCGCTTCGCTCGGTTCCGGTCGCGTGGGGACCCCCTCCGCCGCCATCGCCGAGCCGTGCTACTGGGACCAGAATGTCACCCTGGTCTCAGTGGTTCGTCGGCTGAAGGATATGGTTAACAAATGTAAAAGCAAACTTCAGAGGAGCTGCTTTTCTGTGCTAAGTGATCTGTATTCCCTCTGAATTTACTTTCCCCTAACCCCGTGAAATTAACAGTACTTTCTGACATTCGACCCCCTGACCTCACGTATAATAAGAATTTAAAAAGCACCATGCATGAGTGTGTCTGTGTAATGCAAAACTGGGAAAAATGACCATGTCACCGTTTTATTATACAAAACCTTCTCCATCTCCATTGTATGCTTCATATATGAGCGCTCGGTCTGAAGTTATTATAAAGAAAAACACAGTATTTTACCCAGCCATAACTCACCGCTCGTGACTTTTATAGACAATAAATTGTAGCAAATACACATCGCCGCACGAGAGCCCCGGCCTCCATTAATGCAGATATTTACCGGGATAAGTGTTAAAAATAGTCTGCGGGAAGAGGGGGGTGCTTTGGGGAGGGGGGTGAGCCGGCCTCCAGGGGTGCGGGTGGGCGCGCGGCGTGTGTAGGTCTCCGGGTTTAAGAGGCAGAAGCAGGGAAGTGTTATGTGGGAAATGATTTTGCAGTTATCGGGCTCGGGGGATGACAGCCTACAAGCGTAGGAACAAGGTGCCGCGTGGCTTTTTCGGCGGCGGGAAGGGAAGATTGGCAGCTGGAAGTGCGGCTTCCCGGCAGCCCCGCGCTCGGGACCTCTGCACCCAGGACTCGTAATCACTACTCAAAGGAAAACGCATTTACCAGTAAAAAGCGGCTGTAGCCATCAGAAGTGTGCTTAAAACACCACTTAAATATCGCTTTATACGCTATTACTTGCAAACTGTGGCTTGGTATTAAATTATACTTGCATAGGCTTTGGCTTAGGTGCTGATAATGCTTTTGAGGTTGCATTGGTGAAGAAGAATTTAGGCTGCTTTAGCGGGGACGTGACTGGAATATCCCCCGGTGCTGACAGTGACAGGGTGAAAAATTGCAGAACTGTACTTTCTTTCCCCATATAGATTGTAATTTTAATTGTCATTGTGGCCCTTCTGTTTTAATTATGGGACTTCTTTGATATATACCAGGACATCGTATTGAATGAAAATATGGTGCTATAATAGTCTCTTTATAATTAATGACCACATGTAGATCCTGGTGCATAAAAGGAAAGGAATAAATGAACAATTTATTTAACTAGGTTTTGGATTTCTTTCTGTCTTCCAGTGAATATAAAATGATCCTGGGGCTTCTGAGGCTGTTTGATGTAAGAACTGCGCTGAATATCTAATAAAATTACATTGGTGTAGATTACAAAACATATTAGGTGGTTTTATTTAAAAATGTTCCCGTTACAGCTGGTAAATTTCCCCTATTTACTGTGTTAGCCTCCCTCGGCTTTAGATTTTTGAAACAAACGGTCGTTTTCTTTAGATTATTTGCGAAAGCATTTAAAAAAATTAAAGCAGGTTTTACTCGGGAGGGCAGGGGAGCCCTGATGAGAACTGTGGGTAACGTCTCCTCCGGAAGGGAATTTGTGTGCGTACCCATTGCACGCTGCAAATAACCCTCACCCCCCAACTTTTGCTTTCCGAATATGATGGATTTATATTCTGCTAATTTCTGCCTGAAGAACTCATTCTGTGTGCCTGATCCTCAGCGGCTGTAGGGA
>NW_010197428.1:7550-7921 GCF_000695765.1 Mesitornis unicolor | reverse complement strand
AGAATAAATAAATGACCAGTAGTTTAGTGGGGTTTTTTACATGATGTAGGAAGGAGGAAAAAAACCCCACATATAGAAATGACTGGTGGTTTTTTACATAGTCTAGGGAGGAGAAAAAAACCCAAAACTAATGAAATAAAACCCCCCAAAAAATCCTAATACAAGGCTGGGGGGACGGCTGCCATCCCGTGAGGGTCTTCACCACACGGGCGCGCGCGGCCTAGCGAACGCGTTTCCTGGGAGTAGAAACCTCTCTGTGTTTCCGAAAAGCCGACATATTTGTCCAGTGTCTGTCAGCGTAAAAGTCGAAAATAGACCCTGACAAGCTTCTGCTACTTTTATTGCGGCGCGGGGCGCGGGCATGGCGGGGG
>NW_010197428.1:0-7535 GCF_000695765.1 Mesitornis unicolor | reverse complement strand
AGCGCGGTTCAGTTGCCGAGCCGGCTGAAACGGGATCGGTGGAGACAGGGCCTACCCTGGGGTCAGGCGCGACCATGCCACCGCCGCCTGATGTCGACTTGGGGTGATGGCGTGTAAATAAACGGGGGGAATTGCAAATCTCGGCGAGGCCGCGCGGAACAGCTCAAGCATTTAAAGATGGTTGCCCGCAAACCTGGCTGGGAGGTGGTTGCTCTGTGTGGTGGCTGGAGAAAAAAAAAAAAAGAACAACAAAAAAAAGCCCCAAAAAACCCTCCCTTCTTCGCCCCGGCCTTCTCCTTCCTGACGTCTCCGAGAGCACTGACCCAGCACCGCGTCGCTGAAGGGATTAATCACCAAATTGTTTCTCATTTTAGCGGAAAGTAAAGAAACTAACTAAGCGCGTTCTAATATTGTTCTTTTGAAAGCCGGGCAGGCGAAGGCTTTGTATTTACGTTATCTGACTTGATTTATTTGTTTTTTAAAATGAGGTGAGGATTCTTAATGTCCTACTGTTTAATGAATTTGGGCGCATTAAAGTTCCATGAGGTCTTTTCATTATTATGAACTTTGCTAATGTTAGAAAATAAAATATTATAGAATTCACATTTTCTGCTTATGAATCTAATTTTATTTAAATACTACTTACAGCGGTCATTAAAACACACTTAAATTTTGCCGCCTTCGACCAATAAGCTGTATTTTTTACCAGTTTTACATTTACACATATCTGTTTTTCTGTTACTTTTCCCACATGACAATTACCTTTCATTACAAATTTATAAAATCATTTACATTTTAGCAGTTTAAATGTTTCTGCTGACATTTTGTAACTATTACCCTCTTCTAGAATGGCATATGTTCAGGCAGTTAATAAAAAATTAAATGGAATAGCACTAGACAAGGTGAAGCTTTGTATCCGAGTGTTCTGCACATTTCTGAAAATACCATCTTTGTGTTGCAAACTGTGAAGCGAGGTTAGGGCTATGCCAATATGTGTATTTGTCATAGCTGTCACAGAGTCCATGAACTAGCCAATCATCCCGCTCTTAATTAGACAGTTACATTTTGCTTTGGAGAGAGCATCCTCGTGTAAAATGGTGCCGGAGACTGGAGGAAGGTGCTCGGAGCCAAAGGGGCAGAGAACACCGGCATCAAAACACTTTTTTCAGCCGGATGAGGCTGAGTTTTTCTCTGGGTATGGATTGTGCACCATTAAGGACCCACTCTGGTTTTAAACACGGGAAATGTCGCCTTTAGACTTCCCGAAGAGGAGGCAAAATAACCTGCTTATGTGTCAGATGTTTATCTGCAGCATAAATAAATTAGAGTGGCCATTAAATAAAGAAAATACACACGTGCCATGAGGTTGGTGCTGGTGTGGGGCTGGGAGGGCCAGCAGTGACCCGTGGCTCGCACAGGGCACGCGTCCTCCCTCTCGTGATACGAACAGAGTATCACTAATGTATTTACAGTGCGTTCCTAAATACCAGTGCCGTGGCCAGAACTGAGGTAAAGAAAGCAAAATATGTAGGTAAACCCAGTCCTGCCTGCCTGCTGTATTCCAGTTTCTCTTTTTCCCTCATTATTCCATTGCAACAGGCATTTGAGGTTTGTTTTTAAACAAAACCAAACCCCAAATTGCTGCTCTTCATTTGTGACTGACTGCGTTGTTTGCAGCTATATCATAATCCCGTGTTTAAGCATGATCCTTTTTAAAAAGCAAACACTGATTTATACTGCTCGGAGGCAGGGTTTGTCTAATAAGTGCTAGGTGGCCATGAGGGACTATTAGTATTTGCCACTAAATTCACCTTGGGATCTGACTGTGATAAATTCCTTGGCTCCATTTTTTTTTTTTAAGCAAATACCAAATTCGGAATAAAAGAGAAATTCGGTTTCCTCTCTGGTGATGGCCGCTCTGCTTTGTTTCCCAACACTTTTAATGAAATGGTTTTAATGGTTCAGGTTATTTTTGGTGAGGTGGATCCAAGTCAGCTGTTGAAATCCCCCAAAATTTGGCCGGTTGAGTAGGAAATGCAAAACAAGGAGGCTTTTTGGGGGTCCCGCAAGTGTGGGGTTTTCATCTCCCCTTCTGCCAGCGGAGATGTTGAGATTGGGGGCAAAACTTGGAGGAAGAGGAAGAAGTAGCAAGCAATTTGGGGCGACTCGTGTGGTTTGTCCTGTTTCCAATCGTTATTCACCAGGCATCGCACCGAAGTTTTAACAGTCGTAGCAGATTAACCTTGCCTGGGCATTCGGAGGCAAGTCAGCCGCTGAATTTACATGCAGCCGGATGAAAATGCTATTTGGAGAGAGATTGAGAGTTTATTTGATTAAATCCCTTTCTCCAATACCTTGACCTCTTTCTTGTGAAATAATCAGAACTGTTTAGCAAGAATATTCTGGCATTAATAATGAATTGCTTTGGAGCGGGTTTCTCCTGCTCTGCAGCAGCCCCATTGGTGCCTGCGCTTTTGGGGGGAAAGCGGGGACACCGCTGGGTGGAGGCCGAGTTGCTCAGAAAATGCTGGAAAAGATGCATTTTAGTTTTTCTTGTGGAATTTTCAGTCTGACGGGCGATTTGCAAGCCAGTGTATTATTTAGGGAGTGCGTGTCTACCCGTAACTATTGGGTTTTTTGGTGATGTGCTGATGAAAATGAAGGTGGAGAAGTGCGAGCTCTTTGCCCGCTGGGTTGGGTTGTGGGTACTAAAGGCACTTTTATCTGCAACAGTGGCCAATTTTTGATGTGTTTAACTCTTGCATTGACTCAGGCTCCTCACTGGATCCCGCGCTGCTTTCGACACCGTTGCAATGCTCCTCCTGCCCAAACTTTGCTCCATGCATGCAGCGTCTGAATGTGAACCAGCTCTGTGTGCGCTGTTTGGAAAAGAGCATTTGCCAGTCAGCGTTTGGAGCCAAATGAATGACTTTATAGTATTACTTGACTTTCAGGTAATGAGACCACATGCGAGCCTGGGAAGGTGCGGCACGGCTGCCTATGGAGGTCTGTGCTGAAGGTACTTGAGCAGCACCTCAGTTGCTATAATGGCTCTGTGAGATACCTTCCTACATTGTCAGCCGCGATAAGGCTACGGTGTCTTGTCTCCCAACTAAATTAAGCTTCATTATAATTTGTTTCTTAATAACATGCACTTCAGTGTAATATGTAAAATGCTTGGCTTTCATGAACAACTCCATGGAAAAGCTGTACAGTATCTCATTTGCATTTAGCAATTATATTATATTACAATATATTAAGCTGCAGAAAACCTAATCTAACATCATAATTTAAAATCATAATTTACAGTACTTTACAAGGAGCATACAAGGCAGGTTACAATAACACATTGCCTTCCCACATCAGCCAGTAAAATTATTTACTCATCTATTATGTAGTTTTCCAAAATGTTCTGGGTAAATTTTGCTCATAAAACCCAGAGGGTCCTTATAGCAGAGGATGTTCCAATATACTTGTGTACTATTTACTGAAATTTAGCGACTGGTGCTCTACCTAATAGCAATTTGGGTTGCGTGTTGGTGTTCAAAGAGGTGTGCTTTCAGAAAGGGAAGGTCTCGATTTCTCCAGATTTTCTCTGCGGCTGGAGGAGGAAGGATCCGTTTCTAAAGGACTTTATTCGGGCTGTGACACAGCATTTGATGAATCATTTAATATGCGCCACGTGGCGCAGAGTGTCAACACCCGGCTCCTGTTGCCGCCTTTGTTTGGAGCTGGGGAAACTTCAGAAAGCAGCAGATTGGAGCCAGCCCCCGGCATTTCCAGTCTCTCGGATATTTGGAATGAGCTTTTGTCAAATATGCGTTACTCTTTAAGTCTAGCATTAAGAATCCAGCATTAAAAGGAATATGGGCTACTTAGCAGCTGATTTACCGGTTAATGGTTTAATTCTAGTACAGTATCTGGCTTAAATTTATGACTCCGGTTAGCAATATTTTATCTGGGTATGTGTTAAACAGCGCTGCTGAGGTTGCACTGTGGAAGCAAGCAAGGTGCCTGTCTCAAGTGTAGGTAAACGAAATCCTTTATGTTATAAAGAGCAGAAGGCACTGGTGGCCGGCTCTGTGACAGGAGTTCAGCCTTGGTTTTCTCTGTGAAATATCGAGTCTATGCAAGCCCCTGGATGTGATGAATGAGGAAGGTGCTCCCAACCCTGACGAGGAGTTGGTCCACGCTTGGCCAACTCAAGTCAACCACACGAGGTTTTGATGGTGTTTGGGGATGTGCCATGAGCTGCCGGTGGAGTGACAGGAAGGGAATAGGAAGGGTCCTTTTATCTTCAATTAAGTAAAATTAAAAGATCCTTTCTGCTCCCATCCCTCCCTACCCAGCCGCTCCACATCAGTGCTTTGGTGCTGATGTCTCATGTCAACATATTCAGTGCAGAGCCCAGAAAATGCCTGAAAACAAGAGAACCTTAGACGTTAGTGTTATTTTTAGTGTAAAAATCTCATTAGTGATGGTTTGCACTGGTGCAAACTTATTCCCTGTGAATAAGCCAGATGCAAGGAAAACAGGGAAAACTCGAGGGTTTTGAATGCAAGGTCTCCTATGCAGCAGAAGCAGCTCTGCACTCGCAAGTGCACGGTCTGCAGCTGAGCGTTCTGCTGCCTCAGTGAGTGATGCCTGTGGTCTCGGTCGTCCTTCACATAAACAAAAATACTTTGCATACTTTAATTAAACTGTGCGCCGAATCACTCTGTACAGCGATATTAATGCTCCGGTCTGTGACATTCGTGTGCTTTCCTTGTTGGGAATATTAATGATGTCATTCTGCGTTTGCGAGCGTGCTGGCAGTTTGTGTGATAATTGTATAATTGTCAGAACTAGAAATTGCCCGCGATGGCTCGGGCCGCAAAGGCTGCGGGATTTATTTGGTGCCTCTGCCAGGAGCGTTTGATTTGCCATGACTGTCCCCATAATCGTGGTCTCTCCGAGGCATGCATCTTGAATTTGGGCGGCTGGAAGAGGTCGCTGCTCTTCCCCATGAGCCTGGTGGGCTCTTTCTTCCTAGAAGCTGAATTTTAGAGGATGCAGCTCAGTGTTAGGGAGTTAAAACTGATTAAATCTTGATAGAAAAGACTTCCTAAATTCGCATTCATGTATTTCGTTCCCACACTTTCACTGTACAAGTGGTGAAGGCAAAGTGTTAATGGTGGTAATCCCTTTCTTCAGCCTCTTTCTCCGACCCAGCTGCTCCAGAATATTCTCTCATGGTGATGGACAATACGAGAGAGGGTCCAGCGATGCTCTTATCTCATCAGCCTCTCATCGTCACTGTGTACAGTACCCTCTGTCTCTTCAGACCCTTTTAGTTTTCCCCTTTCCTTTCAGATATGATAATCTTTCCTTTTCCAGCTTTCCCGCAGAGTTTCACACAGAGCAGGTCGTTTGCACCCCGTTTCCCTTTACCCAAATACTGCTTTTCAGGAGCAGCGCACAGCACCTTCACGTTGAGCTCTTTGGCCTTTCCGTGCTCGTCCTCCGAGCATCCCCAGAACCCACCCCTCTACTCCCATCAGCTCTTGGAGCCAGCCCAAAGTTCAGTTTTCTCTTCCAAAGGCTGAAACGGGGACAAAGTCTGAGACTTTGCAGGATCCGAAGCCAGCTTCTTACCACCTGGCAACAGGAAATGAGATGCTTTTTTTTCCCACCTCACGCTTCCAAGCCTCATCTTGCGCTGCATCCCAATTGCAATCTGCGGTGCGCTCCACATTCCCCGGCGCAGGCAGCAAACAACATCATTTCCATAGAAAAACCTCTGCGCTGCCGCGTCCCAGCGAAGTCTGCGGTGGAAATGCGGTGGGAGTGCAAATTGCCACCTCCTTTTCAAACAAGTTAATGGATTCCGCGATTACAGGTTGTAAATCAGCTCCGCTGTTCAACTTCACTTCGTATACCGGTAATTTTCCTATATTATGATGAAGAATAAACAATGGTTAGGGAAATAAATGTGTGTAAAAAGGATCAATCTAGGAATTACATGCACAGCTAATGTGCTGTATTAACCTTCCAATACCGGTGAAAGCGTGGGGTCGATGCGGTTATTCTGTCCAACCTGTGATGTTGTCCTGTGATACAGAAGCCAGGACATGAAAAGCTGAATTGCAGTACTGCCTGGCAAAAACAGATGATGAAAATTCACCCTTGCCTTCAAAGAGTTTCCAATTCAGGTTGCTTTTCTGGGGTTTATACCTATATTTTGCAGCATTTTCGCCTGAAATCGGTGTCCTTTGTTTCTGTGTGTGATTCTGGTCCCTGGAGCTGACTCCTGCAGTCCATAGACCTCTATCGACTTCAGCAAGTTGACTTCCAGCCATCGCAAAGCCCTAGGTGAAAAGTCCTTGAACTTTCTATTCATTGTCTGCCGTCGTCTTTATTACGTTTAAATTGATTGACTCTGCAATGCCATTAGAAGTATAATATTTCCCAAGTTATTTAGCTGCGCTCCAGTTTTGCTGGGGACGTGTAATTTATCGAAGACTCAGCCCTGACAGATCTCCTTCTCTGTCAAAGTTTCTTTTTTCTGAGGGATTTCGGGTAATGGGTGCAGAGTTCTCCCCGATGAATACCTTTGTTTTGGGAAACCCGTTTCATCTCTGTACTTACGCCGGAAAGAAAAAAGAGAAGTGGGATCTGGATAATGCATTTTCTCGAGCTAAAGGAATAACCACCACGTCTAATCTTTTTAAATTGTTGTAGAGACAATGCGAGCGCCATGTCTGCAGTCAGAGTGGAAATGCCATTGCACAGAATACTCCTGTTTGCTCCTCGGGCTCAAGCCACTCCACTTTGGACACGGCTCTCGGCTGTGGTTATACAAATTACAAGAGCACAATTATCCCTCTCCATCCCCCAGGCACCCCAGGCTCTGCACACGCAGGGTTGGGAGCCCAGACCCATCCCAGGGTGCCACGGGCTCGGCCTTCCCACCCAAAACGGGGTACCCACCTACCATGTCGTACCCAAACACAACAGCAATCACAGAGCAGTGCCTGGGTAATGACGTCTCTTGGTCAAAACAGGAGCCGTGTGATTAAGTGCACTCAAGTGCACACAGTGATGTCCGGAGAAAAATGTATATTTTTTCCATACATGCAGCTGTAATAGTGAAATATAAAGGTGGTGCTTTTGTATTTCCCTTGCTTTTTTTGCGGATATGTTTTAATCTTGACCCTTGAGACAAACCAAAGGCAGTAACAGGGGACTCAGAGCAGGTTCTGCTCATCCTCCCCTGCCTCTGCAGGTCCCCGCACCCATGACATTAACAACACAAAAATACACATTTATTATGTTTTTTTAAATGGTTTTAAGTATTTTCGTTACATTCTGTACATTTATACATCTCCATGTGACTGTAAGTGTTGGTATATATAGTATATAATATATATATAGTATATAATATGTGTGTGTGTAAATTATATGTATAGATACATACTGTGTATGTGTATATATATTGTATATATTGGTAGGTATAGTCGCTGTGATGTAAATATAAATCTTTTGGCTATTAAACA
>NW_010197427.1:940-2223 GCF_000695765.1 Mesitornis unicolor | reverse complement strand
CTCCTGTGTTCCCAGGCCGTTGCCAAAACCATGGCCGATGCCCTAAACCAGGCGGATTTGAGGTTTTTTGGGCGAGGAGAAGCAAACCCAGGCACGCGCTCCAGTTTCCCAGACCCAAATTGGGGTGTCTGGAGAGGTTTTGTTCATTTCCAGCTTCCACAAGGAATTATCCACAGCGGCTCCTATTGCCCAGGGATGAGAAATTCAAATTTGGAATTGGTGTCAAATCCCACCCAAATGTGAAGCGTTACAGAACGGTGGCGTTTTGCGGGGAATTAAACTCATTTATTCCCATGGTGGTGTACCCATTTCAGAGCCGGGAACACTTCCCAAATTCCAGCCACGAGGAATCAACGTTTCCAACTTGCCCTAAAATCATGATTTTTGCCCTTTTTTTTGGGAATTCTCCTCCAGAAATGTGATTCCTAATTGAAGGTTCAAGGATTTTATTGGGTTTTCCAGGTGAGAGATGGAGGGGAGGCAAAATGAAGAGAAAACCCCAGATTTCGGGTGTTCTGAGGCATTCCTTACACTGCTAAAAACCAAATTAAAGCCGTTTTTAGGGTTTGCAGGTTAAAAAATCCCCCTCAAAATGGTTACATGCACCAAAGGGAGTTTTCCTCACCCCCTCGAGACAGGACAGGGGGAAAGGGCCCCTTTTTGGGGCAGGAAATTCTGATCCTCCCAATTCTGATCCTCCCAATTCTGATCCTTCTGCTGAGAGAGCGGGAAAAGGGCAATGAAATGTGGATCTAAAGGAATAGGGAAAAGCTCAGAGCTGTCAGACTGGTCTGGGGGGATCCCTCTTTTGGGGGGGTTTAGCTCCATAAAGGATCAATTTTGGGGGGGTCCCAGGGGATGGAAACCCCTGAGGGGAGACCAAAAATACAAAAAATGGGGAAAAACCAGAGATTTGAGGGGTGAAACCATAGATAAATGGGGGAATATCCCACTTTTGGGGGGTCTCAGCTCCATCCAGGCTCAATTTGGGGGTCCCAGTCTGGGGAATCCCACTTCTGGGGGTTCACTCCATTGAGGCTCAATGTCGGGGGTCCTGGTCTGGGGATATCCCACTTTTTGGGGGTCTCTGCTACACTGTGGCTCAATCTGGGGGGGTCCCGGTCTGGGGGCTTCACTCCATAAAGGCTCAATTTGGGGGGTCCTGGTCTGGGGATATCCCACTTCTGGGAGGTTTTGCTCCATTGAGGCTCAATTTGGGGTCCCGGGGGCCGCGGGGGGGCCCTCACCAGTTGAGGAAGGGGTTGCCGAAGGGAGGGAGCTGG
>NW_010197427.1:0-925 GCF_000695765.1 Mesitornis unicolor | reverse complement strand
AATTGGGGGTCCCGGGGGCCGCGGGGTTGCACTCACCAGTTGAGGAAGGCGTTGCCGAAGGGAGTGAGCTTGCGGAAGGGCCTTTGGGGGTCGACGACAAGGGCGTTGCCGGGGCTGAGCCCCTGGGGGGTCACCGTGCATGACAGCCACGAAGGAGTTGGTGGTGGGCTCGGGCCTCACACGTCCCCCTGGCACCTTCTGGTCCAGCAAATACTGAATCAAAGAGGTTTTCCCCGAGGAGTAGGGGCCCATCACCAGCACCACCATGGGCTTGGTCTCAAAATCCTCTCCCTCCAGCGCAGGGGAGGGGAAGTCGTGGAAGCAGTAAAACTCCTCCAGCAGCTTGGTCTGGTACAGCCGCTGCAGGCCTGGGTGACGCTGCGGACCCCCCTGGGGGCTTTGGGGAGTTCTTCCACATCCAGCTGAACATGGCTGGGGGAGTTGGGGGGGTTCCCGCTCCCAAATTGTGAGCGGGACATCCTAAATCACGAGCAGGAGCGCACAAATCCCGAGCTTCGCGATACGCGGGCGTCCCCGGCTCCGAGCACGACGGCACACAGGCGGCTCACTCATCGAGCATCGCGACACGCAGGTACCCCAAACCACAGAGTCCCAAGCCACAAGCACTGGGGTACACAATTGGGGTTCAAATATTGATCCCACTAGCTTTGCTGCAGGAATCCAATGGCAGGAAATAACCATATGAAAGATTCATCAAAACACATATGGTAGAGGCCAACTTTTGCATTTCCTTTTCCAAATCCAAGTCCAGCAGACAGGTAAAAATGGTAAAAGAAAAATACATACCTGAAAAATAGAGGAAAGAAGAACAGAGCAAAGCTGCAACATCTAGGATAAAATGGCTTGAAAATTTCTACATATAACCAGTTCTGCAATGTTTCCAATAATTCCTCAGCTAAAAACC
>NW_010197426.1:0-4900 GCF_000695765.1 Mesitornis unicolor | reverse complement strand
GAGCTGCCCAGGATTGGAGCTGTGTGCTGGGGTTCCTGCCCCAGCCCCTAACCCCTGTGTGTTCTGTGTTTGCAGCATGATCGGGCTGATGCTGGGAACCTGCATTGCTTTCTACGTCGTCATCGGTGATTTGGGGTCCAACTTCTTTGCCCGGCTGCTTGGATTTCAGGTGAGTAAATCCTCACTGGGTCACATCAGCGATGCAGACCACGGTCCCAATTCTTGCACTGAGCCGTGTGTGCCTTAAATACACAAAATCCGGTGTGCGTAGCGCGCCCTGCAGCCCACGGGCATTGTGGGGTCGTTTGGTGGTGAGATTTAACGGCACGCCTTGTGCACAGCGCATTTGGCTCTACAAAGCCCTGGAAGCCCAGACATATGGTGAACAACCTCCACTAAGGCACTTCCATCACAGGAATGCTTTTTAACTTCATCCCTGTTAATTCTGGAGCAGATTCCTGGAGGAGGTGATGCTTCTTCCTGTCTTAATTCCTACTCCTACGGGTGGTGACAGACAGTTCCTCCGTCCGAGCTCTCACCCCATGCAGCCCTTGAGTTCCAGAGGGATTTTTTTGTCCTGTCCCTTGCTGTTTGGGTGGCCAAAGTTACAGCCAAATAAGCTGTGTGATGAGCCTGGTGTTGGCCTCATAGGTAGGAGGCTCTTTGCCAGCACAAGGGCCATGCGGGGAAGCAAATGTGGCACATGGAAGGGTTTTGGTGGGGCTGTTATCTGCTCACCCTGATGCTGCTACCCCCAATTAAGGGCCTGTGTCATTAAAAGGATGCATGGTGGCTACAGCCAAATTAGGTATGAAATATTTCCGAGCATTTGGAATTTTTGAAATTTTCAAGACTTCAATCTCTCGTCTCCCAAGTGAGTTTAGTTTTTTTATTTAACCACATGAAAATACCTAAATAGGTTGTGCTGCTTTAGCATTTGAACACCCCCCGACCCCAAAAGGTTCCACTTCAGGGTGGACCCATCACGCGCTGCGTAGAGCAACAGTGGCACCCAGTGACTGTGTGAGTTAATCACAGACCTCGCCAAGGACGTGGCAGGTTTTCCACGTCAGATCTTTTAAATACGCACAGACGCGGAGTTTCATGTTTGAAATCCATCCTGGCTTTGCATTGCTTCTCACTCTGGAAAAACTAAGACCATCGGGGGGCTCCTTTGCTAATCTGGGGGGTGTTTTGGGTGTCCCCCATGCCCCCGGTTCTTTACGCGGGTCCTTGTTGCAGGTGTCGGGCAGTTTCCGGATCGTGCTGCTCTTTGCTGTCTCCCTGTGCATCGTGCTTCCCCTGAGCCTGCAGCGGAACATGATGGCCTCCATCCAGTCGTTCAGCGCCATGGCCCTCATCTTCTACACCGTGTTCATGTTCGTGGTGAGTACCGGCACCAGGATGCCAACGCCATCCCGGGGTGGATGAGAAGGGGTGGTTGTAGGGCAGAGAGGTTCTCCTGCCCCTCTGCTCTGCCCTGCTCACACCACAGCTGCAATCTTGTGTCCAGTGCTGGGCCCTCAGCTCAAGAAGGACAGGAACTGCTTGAAAGAGTCCAACAGGGGCACAAAGATGAGGTGTGGATCCGGCACCCATGGTGAGACAGTGGCCTTGCCATGTTTCCTCACCATACAAGCGCTATCACTGGGAGAAGTGAACACTGTGGAGCATCTCCTGCTGAGGAGCAGCTGAGGGAGCTGGGGCTCTTGAGCTTGGAGCAGAGGAGCCTGAGGGGTGCCCTCATTCCTGGGGATCCATTGGGAAAGGGCAGTGTCAGGAGGAAGGAGCCAGGCTCTGCTCTGGGATGGCCAATGCCAGGACAAGGGGCAATGGTCCCAAGCTGGAGCACAGGAGGCTCAAGCTGAAGATGAGGCCAAAGTTTGTCAGTGTGAGGGTTATGGAGCATGGCCCAGGCTGCCCAGAGAGGTTGTGGAGTCTCCTTGTGTGGAGACACCCAAAGCCCTGGCCGTGTTCCTGTGTGACTGCTCTGGTGATCCTGCTCTGGGGGGGTTGCACTGGGGGAGCTTTGAGGTCCCTTCCAACTCCTCATGTTCTGTGATTCTATGAATGCTGTTTTCCCGTTGTTTTGGGGATGTTCCTGCTGGGACAGTCTGTAGGTGCAAGTCACAAGTTCAAACTGCCCTTGCTGATAATTAATGCTGGGCATAACGAGCTGGGTACGGGCTGCAGAAAGTGGCCAGGGGCTGTGAGCTGTTACAGTGCTGATGTCTGGGGTGGCACAAATGATGATAAACCACAAGTGGAGCTGTGGTTTATTCTGCTCGTTGCTGCCTTATAATCTGGGGCTCTGAGCTCTAAATCAAAGGGTGGAAGATGTGGGGAAGGCTGCCTGCACAAAGAAAGACTCTCATCCATTCTGCATTAGTGTTTTCCTTGCAAACCTCAGCCTGCAGGGGAAGGCAGCTCTCGTTTGGGACTCACACGTGGATAGTTGATGTCTCTCAGGCTGCAAGCACTTCTATTTTTGAGCATTGAAAGCTTTATAAAGCCTGGTACACAGTGTGTAGATATTTCTAGATAAGCTTTTACTGAGGTGAGTGGGTTCTTGACCATTCAGCTTAAGCAGGGTGAGCTGAGAGCCACCTAAAGCTGGCCCTGTTTGCCTTGGCCAAGCCCCATCTCCTAGCACCATTTACCAAGAGGTGGAGACTTCCACTTGCTCCTGAGTGACTTTGACTTTCACCTCCTGGATGCTCTGCGGTTTCCTCCTGGAGCCCCAGCTCTGCCTCTCCCAAATTTCAGGACAAGAGGAGCTGAGATAAAAGGAAGAAATGGGAGGTGTGGAAATTCTTTCCGCTTCTTTTCATAGGTTGTGCTGGGTCACACTTCTGAGCTTGGGAATGAGCTTGCAGAAGAGCCGTGCTCCAGGAGCTGTGCCTTTAAGAAAGCCACGACATTTCACGAGAGTTGGCCGCACTCAAACATCGTCTCTGGGGATTGGAAAACCCCCGTTCAGGCCATATTATAAACAGCATTCAGACCTATTTACCTTCTGTTTCCTGTGCAACCCAACGCCTGCCAGTTTCCCTGTCAATGGCAGAGCTCCCCCAGCCTCATCCAGGTGCCTCGCTCCCCTGTTCCCATCGAGTTTACCCTCGGTTTTGGTGCTCTGGTGGTGTTGAATGGCTCTGGAGCAGCGGTGTGTAGGTGGGGGCCAGTTTTAGGAACCTTTGAACAGGATCCTCCAAATATTACCTCTCGTTTGGATTTAAAAATGTTAAAAGGAATTGCTGGGAGCAGTCATCCTCACGTGGAAATGTGTTGGTGGAAGCTGTTCTGCCCCGGTGCCTGCTGTGTGATGTCTGATGGCAAATCCTTTAAAACACACCCCGGGATCTGTGGTGGCGAGGGCCATTTGGAGGCTGCTGGAAGCTGTGATAATAATAATAACACATGTGGGTGAGGTGGGAGCTGGGGAGTTTGACTGATGGAGCTCGGGCTGCGGTCGACGGCGTGAGCTGCCGCGCGCTGCCATTTATCCCAGCGCCGCGAGCTTGTTTGGGGGTGGACCTGAACTCTTTTTTTTCCTTCCTCTTGGCTGCAGATCGTGCTGTCGGCCTTCAAGCACGGCCTCTTCAGCGGGCAGTGGCTGCAGCGAGTCAGCTACACGCGCTGGGAGGGCATTTTCCGCTGCATCCCCATCTTCGGCATGTCCTTCGCCTGCCAGTCGTAAGTACCCGCCGGCCCCGCTTCTGGCACTTGTGGCTTTTCCTGAGGGCAGAGGGTCACGAGGCTCTGCGAGGGAGAGATACCAGCTGGTTTTCTATTTTGTTTGAATCCAAATACTTTACAGCCCACTGAAGGACAGCGTTCTCGATGGGTTGTGACCCTTTTGTTACCTGGCTGAGGCAGGGAGTTGTATTTCACCTGGGAGTTGTTGTGTTTGAGCAACACCACCAGATCGTTTGGGCCGAGCAGATCCTCAGTGCTTCTGGGACAGCTGCAGAAGTGATGATTTCCCCCCCCGTTTTCCTGAAGGGAATGGTTTAACACCAGGAAAGGCAGCGGGGCTGTGTTGCCCGATGGCTGCAGGGCAGTGTTATGGTCCCTGCTTCCCCAAATTTCTTTGTGAATGCTCCGAAGATCGCTCCACCGTTGATTTTGGAGGGTTGCTCATGTGTTTCCAGCTACCTGCACTTAACAAGCGTTTCTGCTGGCATGCGAAAGGGCCATTTTCACCTTTCTAGCAGCATCACCTTCTGCACCAGAATGGCAAGCGAGCAACGTGCGCCTGGCCAGAACAGCACCAGACTGTAAACAGCCGTGTAAATCCGAGTGTGGACGTGGAAAAGACCAGCCCCGTTCGGAAGGCTGGCAGAGTCGGGCTTTCCCCCCTGCAGTTGTAGCGAACGGGTGGCGTGCCAACAGCAAATGAATGTGACAGATAAAATTTGCTCAGGCTGCTGTGTTTACACCCACACGCAAGATCCAAATCGTCCTTTCCCACTGATGGGCTCTCTCGGCAGCTCGATTCCTACCCCAGCGCGCTCTGCTCTTGCTGTTTAATGTCTCCATTACCACTGGCGAAGGGAGCCGTATTCTTGTACAGCTTTACCTTGTTAACATTTTAGGGTTTTTAAATTCCAATTTAGTTTTTTCTTACGTAGCCACACAGTACCCAGCACAATTTTGCTGAGAGCTGGAAACGCAGGGAAAGACTTTGGTCTGGACCAGTGTGCGTGTACCTAAACACGGGCTCCACCACAGCTCTTGCGTGGGAAACCGAACCTAAAGCCATGCGTTTTAGCTGTCCCGAGCCTGGGCAGTCTTTATAACCACGTTGTTGTCAGCTGGGTTTAATTTTGCTAACCTCTGAGTTGCCTTTTTTCAAAAATACAATGTAAGAGAATAGAAAGTAATATAATACTATATTATA
>NW_010197425.1:62907-67242 GCF_000695765.1 Mesitornis unicolor | reverse complement strand
GGGGGTGATGCCGTTGCTCAGATGCACCGGTTGTCCCCGTTGCCGTTTGGCTGGCACATGGTGCGTGACAGGCGGGGAACCGGCCCTGTTCTGGCGACACACGCGAGCGGTGCCCTAGGCCTCCTTCCCCGTCAGCCTTTCTCCCCACCGCCTGGCACCACCCGGGCACCGGCGCCCCCGCCTCGGATGTGTCCTTCGTCCGGTGGTCCAGGCTCCACCGGCAGCCGATGGGACAGGGGGGGAGTGTGAGACCCTGGCAGCGCCGGGGCTGGTGGTTGACAAATGGTGACCCTCGTCTTGTGCTGTGTCTTTCACGTAGCAGTATCTGTAGTGAGTTTGGGAGCAAATCCGTCTGCAGCAGTGCTTGGAGGTATTGTAATTAGCAAATGGAATTGGATACACCCTTGAGTATTGTTTACGTTCTTTCTTCAAAGGAAACCAGTCAAGTGGTTATCCACATATCTGAGATTTCTGAATTTAAGATCAGTGCTGAGTAGATCTTAGAGCACCCTTGGTGCTTTTGCAGAATGTAAGGGGCTGTTTTGTGTGTGTGATTGCCTTCTGATTTTATGGTAGTTTCTGCCTCCTTGCGTATTTGTAACGTTTGTTTTTTATGGGTAAACTGAATCATCCACTTGAAATAGTTCTGCTGGATTTAGTGTTTTAAAATGTATTTCCTTACATGACAACGAATGTATTGAGAGTTTTGAAATGGTAATACATTCCTTTACTGTTACCAAGTATTGACTGTCTTTGCAAAATCATTTTTATGAGGAATATGTGAGGCCTACCTGCTATGTTGAGGGATACGTTGAACTGTAAATAAGTAATCTATGTTTTGGGAGTCTCATGTGGGAAAAGTGAAAGTGTTTTGGTTTAGTATAATTTTAGCTGTCTTGACTAAGAAATACCTAAAAGATTACGAGTAGTTTACTTTTGTAAAGCACATGCCATTAGTGACGCAGTCTTAACGCCTTACAAATTCTTAAACTGTGTTTCGGACGTTGATGGTGTATATTTTCCACCTTGACATCTTAATGTTAGTTTCCCCTCTTGGTTCCTGTGTGAAAATCAAATTGTCTTACCTTTCTGCTTTCTAGGAAATACTCATTCTGAAAGGGTTTAACAGTGCCAGTGTGTGTAGAGTTGTATAATCGTGAATACAGTTGGATGACTTGTTTGACCTTTAACTGTAACTTCTATTTTTGCTTTTTGCTTTTTAATATTAATAATTATTTGGCATGTGATTAATCTATATTTTAATCTAATACACTTATGAAATATAGATCAAATGCTTTTTTTTTTTGTAAAGAGAGTTTAGTCTAGTACACTAATTGCAAGCAAGCCATTGTGCATTATATATGTTGGTTGCAAACAGTCTAGAATTAGTTTGAGTAATTTAATTTAGATCAGTAGCATTCTGCTAAATGCCTAAGACCTCAAGGAAAAAGACTTACTGCTTCTTCATGCTGTCCATGTAATTGACTTGTAATTTATTTTAGTTCTTTCCATCAGTGTCACTTTTTAAGGGGAAAGAAAATTCTGAAGGATTTTTTGCGTGTCAGTTTTTTATTGAATGGTGAAAACTTCTGTGCAGTTAAAGTTTCTTCAGGAGTGTACGTGGGTGGTGTTACAGAAACTAGCATTTGCTTGAAACTGGCTGTGTTCAGTGATTACACCATTTCTTAAACTGCACGCTAGTACCCTTCAGTTTCAAGATCTGTGGGCTGGTTGAAGTAGTTATCTCCTGGTTACAAAATGTAGGCGTGATCTTCCATCAAGTCTGGTAAATAGAAGGTGGCATACCTTAGGTCCTGGCTGGGAACAATGGAGCAGTGTGTATGCTGGGAAAGCTGAGATTTCTTTAGTCAACAGACATTGGGATGAGTTTTATCTTGAAGGGCAGGCAAAATCTACAGGATCAGAGTTAGATTGATGATTAAGATCAAAAGCTGCTTTATTGCTTTTTTTTTTTTGAAAAAAAGTCTCTTTATAAAGGGAAAGTGTTAATGGAGTCCAGTAGGGAAATAGTAGTTTAATTATTTGCAACGTGTTTTGGGTGATTTTTTTGTTGTTGTTGTGTTGTTTTGTTTTGTTTTTAGAAGGCAAATTCAAAGCAGACCTTATCTGCTTTAGCAAGTCATTACTGTGAATTACTGATGACTAATACTGTTTGTAGACGTGTTCCTGAGTTTCATTGTAGATGTAACTAGTCATACTGAAGATGATCTCCGGAATTTTAAGAATCGAACCTAGTTACTTCAATATAATGTAAACATTAATAGTTGAAACATGATTGAAAAGAAAGTCGTTTTGGTGTGAGTTCAAGATTGCTAGCCTCTAGCTCAAGTAATCACTAGATCTATTTTTGTTGTTGTTGTTTAATCCTGCTGTGTTGCCAGTAATATGCTTTGCCTATGACTACACAGTCATTGGAATTTTTTTTTTACTGACAGGTGAAGTTTAAAAAATCGAGGTGGCCTGTTTCTTCTGTCTGTTTTAAAGTGATCCTGGAAACCAGGAGTGGAGAGTCCATCTCTCTTTTTTTCTAATTGATAGTGAACTTACAGTTGACTCCAAGTAAAACATTGTTACAGACTTGAAATGTCTTACTTATTTAATTGTCTCTAGTAATTTTATGTAATTCCAGTGTTTCTTATTTCAGCACAGTGTTTAAATATGATTGCATTAAGAATGTTATTGAACTTCCTGTTTTTGTAAGGGAAAAACAGCAATACAACTTTGTAGTCCCCTGCAAAACACACATTTTTAATATCTGGGGAAATTAAGTTATTAGTGTTAGAGTATACTTTTACCTATAGGAAAAACATCTTTCTTTCTAGAGATATAAATGCCATGAAACACAATTACTGTGCATTAAGATAACTATTCAGGTTGCTGTTTTTAACACTTCTCTGGTAGCCTTGTTCACAATTCAAATGTTTACATTATCAAGCAGGAGGTAATAGCAGTGGGAAGTGTGTTTTTGTTTTTCCAGTGATTGACAGACTGGCATAGTACTTGTGTGTATACAAACCAGCTGTCATCTTGTTAGATGAATAAAATGGGGGCTGGGGGAAAATAACAGTTTTTAAATAAAAGTAGCTCTCCTGTCAGTGCCATAACAGAGCCATGGGATGGAAGAGGTTTGAGAGTCTCCTGTTAGATACACAAAAAGCAAAGCAGTTCAATTAGTCTTTTACAGCTACCTTTAAAATGCATGGACTATCACTCTGCAGTTCATTAGATTCATGTTTTTTAATTCGTTTCATTTGATGCTTGTCGAATTTCTCCTGACTTCATTGACAGCGTTGTTAGGGTGTACTGCTAGGTAAATACTAACATTAATATTTTACTTTTGAGGTACTTGGCTTGAAAAACACCTTTTGTGTTCTTCACAGAGCTCTTGTGTACAGCTTTTGGAGAAAGCACACTGACTTAGTATTGAAGAATTTGTTTTGTTTTTATTTTCTGGTTTCTTGGATGTGCTTTGTACATTTAGCATTTGAATTCACAAAGATCCTGACACCTTGGCTTGCCTTTTCCAAGACAGTATCTTCTTCATTTTGACAAAACCGTACATTTTGAATTTTAGTAATTACTTCTGGTTTTTGTTTTGTGGAAGTATAGATTTGTGAATCATAAATGGGCTACCATTAACATAAGAACAGCATTTCTAAGTTAGAGCAAAGATGCATCTAGTTCCTTACCTGCCTCCCAGAGCAGTCAGTAGCAGGTGCCTAGGGAGGACCATAAAAATGGATAAAGGCAAATGGTTCTGTTTCCCTTGAACTTTCTTTTGGATTCCAAAGTCAGATTTGATTTCTTCTTGATTTAAGATAATTTACTGTTTGCACCTTTTCTTAAAAAAAATTAAAAAAAAATTTGTTTGCTCGGGCTTTTAAGAATGCCTGTAAACTCTTCGTATCCACAACATCCTTGGGCAGTGTAATGTAATTGGAACCCATGTTGGGAAGAATACCTTTTTGCTGAATTTTTCAAACTTCACACCTGGCAACTTAATTTCATGTGACTTAAGTTAGCTTTTATAAGTAAGAGATGGTAAATAATTCTCCCGTTCTGTCATTCATTTTATAGAATTCTTTATATTACTAAGTATGTGAGCTCTAGCAGCAAACCACCTCAAGTATGTTTCACTTCAGTTCAACATCTACTGACTAATCGTAAGTCAGACCTGTATGGCTGCAAACTAAAAATTTGTTTTCATATGCTTTTCCTCCTAGTATACAGAGGGCTGCATCAATATTTTTAGTTTGGTCTTGTAGTCTGGATCTAAATCGTGGGGTTATTACTGCCTTTTAAGTAGTAGAAACT
>NW_010197425.1:19135-62876 GCF_000695765.1 Mesitornis unicolor | reverse complement strand
GCTGATGAAAGCAAATAGATTCTGAACAAGAATCAAGTGTATCTTTTAACAAAGTAAATTCCCTGGAAAGTTTGTGTTCAGCGTTACCTGAGCAGGAAATGGCGCAACAGATTGTAGAGAATCTCTGATATGTCAGTGCACTTTTTTCCTATCATCTTACTGCAGTTGCTTAAATTATATGTAAAGATGTGATTGCTGTAAGAGCTGTGGCTGCACACATGCTCAATGAACATTTCTCACTGGAACCATCTCAAGTTTGGCTCAGGAGTTGAGGTGAATGGATCATAACATCTCCTTAGGTAGTGTTTCTTGCTAGCTCAGGAAGAATGCTCTTTGCTTGTCTTTGGCTTATGGTTTATGTTTTAAAGATTATCAATGGAAGTGGTAGATACTTGAAGAAATCAAACACAACACTTTTTTTTCAAGGTATATTTTTGTAAGCGTAGATTAATACCTCAGACCAGATTGGCACTTGCTTTTTCCCTTTCTTGACAGCACCTTTGATAGATACAGTTGCTCGTAAGGAGCTGGCTGAAATGTTTTTGAGACCCTATGATTGATTTGTGTTCAGAGAAGTATGTTGGAGTTTCATACAGGTTGTATTAAAACTACACATTGTCTCTAAACATAAAACTAAGAGATGTTGGACTTGGCTGTGACTTGTGAATCAGACTCCAGAAACTTTTATTTACTTTCTTTAGCAGACACTGTGTCCTATGCCATATTGACTAATAAGGTTAACTGGGCTGTCTTTATAGGTGTTTTTTTGGCTACTTTAAAGTAGGATTTGCAAATGTCAAGCTCAGTAGCAGTAGTGTTCTCACATAAGCAGATCTGATTGGAAAGGAACGTGGGAGGAAAAAGGTAGAGCACATAGTTGAAATGAAAATAGAGAGATGAACGTGAAGTTTCTATAGTTGTGTTACAGTTGTTTCTGTAATCTCTTTTTTTTTCCATATTTCCTTCTCAATTTCACACACCTTATGACTTTTTTTTTTGTTACTGAAACACCATTTGGCCAATTGTCGTACACCAATCGGGTAGTTTAAGTAAAGCTTAAACAGTTTTTTATTTAGATTAATTCACACTGGCCTTGCTTTTTCTGCTGATATGATTGATATGTATATGAAACTTCCATATCCAATTTACAGTTTTACTGATCTTGCAAATGTTCGTACATCTGTAGTTAGCTATAACAGTAAGTACATACTTTGTGTATTTATGTGAAATACTGTAAACTGGGAAATCATCTTAAAAATTGATGGTTTCTTTATTGTCTGTTAAGTTCCAGTTCTGTGACAGAAGCAAGATTAGTGTTCTTTTAGTTTAAAGATGCAAAGTCAGTATTAAAACTGTCTGTTCCAAGAATCTATAGTTGAGAGTTTTGAGACTCTTGCCTTCAGTTACAATAATGAGGTAAGAGATATGTGAATTAATCATTCTTTGCTTTGCGTTAAGTCAAAATACAACTGATCTTCGGTTGTGCAATGCACTGTGATTGAGTAGGAGGAGACAACTTTTGCTACCAGATAAGTGTAAGTTAGAGTTAATAAATTAATTTTTCATTCTTTTCAAAATAATTGTGTGTGTTTAACTTACTTATAATTAGGAAATGATATAGTCTTGTAAATATTAGTCCTTCATGAAGGTATATGTGCTCTAGAGAATAAGTCTGCGTGGAGGAATTCTGCTGCTCTTAGTTTTTTTGTGTGTTTGGGTGGGTTTTTTTAAGCATGTGTAATTCTCATGCACAAAGCAAATGATTTTTTCACAGTCACACCTAAGCTATTCAAAATAAGGTGACTGTGCATCCGATTTTACTGTATTTTTTAGAAAACACAGCAGTGCCTTCAAGACCTCTCAAGTCCTGTTACCTTATGTAAAATTGTATTGCACACTGGAAAAGTATAATTTCAATGAAAATTACAAATTTGTCATGTGGTAGTGTGAGGCCATCCCTTTTGCAGCCTATAATGAGTTTTCGCAACAGTTTTGTGATTACTAATAAGCTGATGTCTTTCATGGAACTTCATACTGGAATACTGGGAAGGTGGTGGTTTTGTCTACTGTCTTGCTTGTTTTCATGATAAAAAGTTGATGCGTAGTGACATTTGTTTCCTGCGACTTCCTGCCTTTAAGGAGTTTTTTGACCTAGATAAAGCAGTCGGAGGGGAGGAACCATATTTATTCTGCAGCTATTCCACATTGGTTGGCATAGAAAATAAATGTTGTATTTTTCAGTTAAGATTTCATCACTGCTGTTTTATCACTGAAGGGTGCTGAGACTTCAGTAAGTTACTTGATGAGCTAGTGCAAATCTTTGTATTTCTGTAATACATCATTTTTTTTATAGGGCCAAAGGAGCTCTGTACGTGACTGGAGTCTGTTTCTTTGCATGTGTTTGATTCTGCTGCAGCTACTGCACGTGCTTCTGTGCTGCTCTGTCCTTATTAGTACTGTGAATCATAAACTTAACAAAGCATCATCTTTATGTATGCTGTACAGTTAAATATTTGTGACAGTAAAATTTTCAATATTCACAATTTCAGAACGTCTTAATGAATATTTATTTTAGCACATCACCTTTTTGTTTGTCCATGTGCACCAAAGAAAATGAAAAATATGAGCAGATTGACAAACAGTTATGTCAGTGCTAAACTGTAAACATTCCTGTTGACTTCTGCAAGACAGCTCACATGGGTAAAGACGCATAAATTGAGCATTTGTAGAATCAGAGCTGTAAAGTGAAAAAGCCAGAGATGTTGTCATTATCGTAGCTTTATGAAGCATAGCAAAATTAGTATCAAGTTGGCTGGAATTAATTTTAATTCAATGTGAATTTAAGGTTTTTACATTAAGAATTATGAAAGGGACCTCCAGCCAAACCCCTGCTGAAAGCAGAAATGACTTAAACATTAGATCAGGCTGCTCGGGCATTTGTCCGTTTGAATTCTGAGTGTCTCCAGGGATGGAGAAGTGTTAACTATAAAACACTTCATGTAACTACAACCCCATATTGAAAAAAAAAATTAAAAGTCTGTATTTCCAATAGCAGAATTTTAGGAATACACAGGCTGGTTAGCATGATGTAGCCTAGCACTTAGTCATGAAAAAAACACTTGATCACTACTTGGTATTGCTGCTTCCTACTCTTGTTGGTGATCTGAAGTAAATGCAATTGCTGATAAATATTTGCAGATTATATCAATGTTGGTAAATATTGTCCTCATAAATAATGAGGACAAAAAATGTGTTTTGTCCACCCAGTTAAAAAAAAGTGCATCTCAAAAGGTATGCAGGCCGTATCTACAGGGTAGGAAACTGTTGTGAAAAGTAGTAGTAGAGTGCATTTGAAAGTCATGACTGCAGAGAAATCATTAGGTGCCTGTACTGAGCTAATGTGTTAGAGTGATGTGATGATTGTGTGGAAATAGGGGAACTGTATCATGGAGTACTGAGAGGTGCTGGAACTTTATGTGGTTCTAGAATCAAAATTTGTGTTAAAGAATCTTGTAAAACTGCAAGGATTTAAGGGGGTGATTGCTAAAAATAATTGAAGGCTGGAGAAAATACCAAATAGTCAAGGATTTAAGGAGTTCAGTATGTTTGTCGTATCAAAAAGGCACGCAAGATGGCTGAGCTGGTGTTGATACACTTTTATGGGGGTGAATTAGGGTACGGAAGGCTTGCTAATGGGTCACACACAAGTATGAAAACCTAGAGACTATAAACTCAACTCTCAAGGTTTAAGCGAAGCATCTATTTTTAACAGTGTTGGAACAGCTTATGAAGAAGAATGGTGGTATCCACATTTCACCATCTTCTGTTGATCAAAAATAGAGCTTTTTGGAAAAGGTCCTTTAAACAAGAAAAGAAACCTTACAGTAGTCAGACCTGGTGATTAGGTGTGGTGTGGGTATGGCTGGATGAAAATTCATGGCTTAGGGCTAGAAGAGGTACAAGTAGGTGAAGCTTCTTAAGTGTTCAGCCTTTACTTCCTCTGAAAGTCCTGTTGTAATAATCTCCCATTGGGTTATACCAAGAGACTTTTTTATTATGTGTTTTAACAAGGAGTCAGTACTTGGCTTGGTTTTTAATTAAAATTGCTTCTAAAGCATCAAACATCTAGTTGAGCATGTGTTTATTTACCCTTGCCAGCAGTGTTCTCGCATGCAAATGATGCTCATGCTTTTGTTCGTTATCATCTTGTCTTCATATTGGAGTAGACTGTAAAGTTTCAAAGATTATTTTTGTATAATATACAGTGATTCTTCAAAAATTCTTGTTCTTCAAATAAGTCTTAGATGTTGCTCATGAGGTATAAGCCTCTTAGTTCTCGATAAGAAATCAGGTTAGAATGTAATAGAAAAAGTGTTTACACCTTGTACGGAAATTCAATTCAGTTTTTCTAAATCACTTAAGGAATTGAAGATGAATGTGTGGTAAATGATGTGGATGAACTAATGTGTTGATAGGAGTTGTTTTAAAATTCTGATTTTTAATTATATGATGCAGTATTGGAGCAGATAATTTGCTTACCCGTACCCTTTTCCTTTTTTTATTTTCTTTTTTTCTGTCACAGCTGGGAAAAAAAGCTTAACTTCCATTGAAGCATCAGTTTCCTCAAAAAATGTATACCTGAAATGTTAGTGTCTTAGTGCAGTGAAGCATACATTGTTGTACTACATGTAAGGTAAAAGTCTGATTTACTTATGAAAATACAAACACACAGTTATCTGTGGGTTTTTTTGTGGTATTTATTTGTTTGTTTTGGTTAATTTTTTTTTCAGACTGGGAATACATGAAAAATTTGATTATTTGTAATGTCTTAGTGGGGTGTTCTAGGCAGAATGTAATTTGAGCAGACAAGGTATATATACACAGTTTATATACTTTAGTAGTGGGCAGGCTTGTTGGTTATAGTATCAGTGTAGTAAACACGCAAGGAAAGTAGTTGGAAAGTATAAATGGTGGAAGGTGACTCTTAAGGAAAATAATTTCCCTTCTTAGGTGAAAACTGTTACCTTTTGTTTTTTCTAGATAGGTGAAGAAGGCCAAGTAGCAAGAAGGGGAGACAGACTTAGTAAGTTTAAAAAGAGTAAGGGTTAGACAAGAGAAGAGTGAATGTAGTCATGCAAAGTTCAGTGTGGGGCTAAGTTCAAGTCTGAACCAGGACAAGCTGATTATTTAAGCAAGCAAAAAACCTGTAAGAATAATGCTAAAGAGGAGGATTTTAGCATCATGCCATGTACAGACCAGAACAATGGAAGAGGAGAATTCCGTTACTACATGGGAAAGATGGGGACATAGGCCAATGTGGTTTGCTTTAGGATACAGATAGGATATTAGTGGGGTTTGTAGTTGCTACAGGAGGAGGAATGAAAGGGTTTGCTGGGAGTCAGCTGGGAAAAAGATTAGAAAAAGTTGAAGATCGTTTCATGTTTAAGAGCTGGGACTGAGAAACAATATAATTGTTACCATTGGAGAATGCAAGGATGCTCTGAGTTTGATACTTAATTTGGGAAATGTGATTCAGAAGAATCTGGGGTCTCGCTTTTTAGAAACATAGGTTGTGCTTTCATGGACGTCTGAGCTGATGTAGTGTTCAACTGCTGCTGAAATGGAGCATAGGAGGTGAAGGTCTTGTTTTCTGCAGTGCTCCCAACTGCAGGTTGTGCTGGCCTTGAAGCTCGTCAGATGTTTTGTAAGCTGCTGCTGACTGCTGGTTTTGCTATTTTTGGGTGGTTTTCTGTTGCATTGAAGTGGCTCACAGAGAGGTTTGGCAAGCAGTAGAGCTGGCATGGACTATGTGGTGGGCCTGCACAGACTTTCGGCAACAGTCAGCTTGCTGTGTCTTGTGGAATCATACATTAAGGAATTGCAGTTATAAGAGCTGTTATGCTTTGCAAAATAAAAATGGAAAGGAAAAGAAAGATCCAAAGCAGTAGAATAGAAGACCAAAAATAATTTTGGTGTATGAAAAAACATTTGCAATGTAATATAAAAATGTTTAGATCTTGATAGTTCTTGATACACCATGCTTTTTTATGAAGGGGTATGCTAAGTATTTGTTTTAAGTTAAAAAAAAAAAAAGGTAATTAAGTAGACTGGATGCTGAGACGACTCACTTGGTTCATGCCTTTGGTTAATATGTGCTTTCTGGCCTGTTTCTTTTTTTAAAATCTCTGCTTAAATGTAGAGCAAACCACAAGAGAAAATGATTTATGTATGATCTTCTCTCCATATGCTAAATCATCGTGTCTCCTGCTTGAAAGTAGACTTTGCTCCATAGGTCATTACTCCAGTTGGTAATTTAAGTATATTGTAGACTAGGGAAGTCACACACTCTAGGGAACATGAACATTAAGGATATAGTGGAGGTAGGTGGTCTTAAAATTTTTTTTGCGTTGTTTTTGTTTGTTGCTCCCCCCAACCCAAGCCCTTTTATGTCAGGAAGCAGACTTCTGTACTTGTAAGACAGATGACTGACGAGAGTTTGTGCAGCATTCTGTCATCAGCCTGTAAGAAAAAAATTATTTTGAAGAAAATAGTAAAAACCTTTCTGGTTCTTACATGTCCTTTACTGCAGGGGCTGCGTATATGCATAGTATTTTTTTTCAAGGCTATATGTAAGTCTACTGAAGTTGACTATGCAGGTAGATCAGATGTGATTTGGATTTCCTGTGTTGTCTTTTGAGGGTCTTTGCTTGATAAGTTGTTGAAACATCTCAAAAAAACCAGAAAGTTGTCATTGGAGAGTTTTTTCTTTCCTTCCTTTGTGCAGGATAGTAAAAGCAGACTGCCATTTAGGGCAAATGTGCTAGTAGTCAAGAAGTAAGTTTAGTTGATCCAGCCTTCCAAAGCTACTTGGGTAGCAGGCTTGAAAGTAGCTGTGCATTTGCTCCCTGCTCTGATTTAATTTTCTTCTCACTATCACTCTGAGACTTCCTTTGGAGATGACGAGGTAAAACATTTAAGAAAAGCAGTAATTTGGAGGAGGCTCAGATTATAACAAAGTGTCCTTCATTTCCAGTGTGGTATTCAGTGGACTTGGATGCTGACAAATGTTAGTAGGAGTGAATTACATAAATCGTCATCAATCAAAATCCTGTTTATAGCTTCCACATATGTAAGCATTAAATAATGTATTGAGCAAAGATGTGTCAAAGGAAGCAAGTAATTTCCTTTCCTTACATGTGTGAATATTCCGGGTGTGGCTGGGTTGTGTTCAGATAAGATTTATACTAGGTGTTCTGTCTGATCTGTCTTATGTGGGCATTGGTTGATACGCTTGTTTTGGGGTAACTAACTGAAGCACGTGTGTGTGTCTGTGTTTGGGTAGATCTGACCCAGGGTGTTCTTGTGTCAGGTAGAGGGGATTGATAGCTTTTGTTCTTTCTGCCCTTTCATCTTACTAAATGTATTTGCTTTTTAGTAGCATTAGGGGCTGTAAGACAAACGCTGAACTGTTACGCTGTTCAGATGATACGAAAACATTGCTTTGAAGAGTGTGCGATCTATTCTTAAGGAACTTTATTAAAATGACTAGATTGGGTAATAAGATTCTCATGGAATAATGAAATTCGTCCTCATGCAGTCTGACTTCCAATGATCCTATCAAGAGTTAGTGTATGGCCTTTTTCTGGCAGCACTTCTGTAGCTACATCACCGAGCTGAAGAATAAACGCGGTAGTTCAAGGTGGTTACCCTCTGCTATGGACGTGGGTTCTAAAATGAGTGCAAAACTGAATTCTGAGTTTAGGGTGGGCTCTACAGTTTGTGGTTGATTATAGTGTTATTCATTCAGCTTTCTAGATATTGATAATCGCTACAAACATTTTGGACTTGGAAACCACAGTGTGTGTGTCAGTTGAAGTGTTCAGATGACAGGCAGGTTTAGCAACACAGGAAAGAGGTGCAATAGGTAGAAACCACAGTAGAACTTCAGTTGTTTATCCTCTTTAATTGAAATTCAAGCCTTTGTTTTTAAAACCTTTTCCTGGTATTGGTCTGTCCAGAAAGCTCAGAAATGCAACTGGTCTGTGTTATCAGCAAATTCCAGAACCGTTTAACAGTGCTCAAATGCCTTATGAACCCTGGCAAGACAAAATAACCTTCTGCAGTGAATGGTACAAATTTCTTGCCTGTTTCATTGCTTGGTTCTCAACTAGCTGCATCTCTTCTCTTTTTCTTCCAGAAGAGCTCCGGGCCTCCGAGTTGTGCTGTTGTTTGAGCAGGTTACATATAGTGACTTGGGAAGTTCTTGTGAGCTGACTGAACTGTACAAGTTCTGTGAGTGGTTAAGCAGAGGAATGGGGTGAGATAGAGGGAACAGTGAGCAGCAAGCTGACAACAAAACCGGCTTTTCTGGAAGTGTTTCATTTTACTTGTCTTCTTTGCTTGAACATCCAATTCCATGAATGTCCAGGCTTTCTGTAACAAAGTGCTTTTTCATTATAACTGAAATTCTGCAAGAATTCTGTTAGAACTTCTTAAAAAAATGAGGTTTTGTAGCTGTTTTCTCTATTGAAGCTTTTTCTGGTGGCTAAGGTGCTGTTTCCTCATGTGGTCATTTTTCTTTAACTGTATTGTAGGATATAGGGAATATTACCTGTTTCAGGTAGAAAAATTTGACAGTAACTACATGTTAAAGAAACTTGTCTGAAGATGAAATGGGAAAACTCGTTCACAGCTGTGAGAGGAGTTTGGATCCTTCCACCTGTCTCAGTGTTTTAAAGATGCAAGTTAAATTCTGTAAGCAATTTGTGATCAAGATTTGAAATTTCCTTCATGAATTTTGGCCTGTTGTGAATAGCTTTTACTGTCTACTGCAGTACAGGCAGCCAGAGCAATCATCTGCAAACACACCCTAGTACACAAATGTTTACTTTTCTGTCAGTAGTGAAATAACCCTGCTTGTTTTATGGTGTGGTTATTCTGAGGTTGGAAGATTGTTGAGCCTGGAAGAGATCACTAACCCCAGCTTGCTACTTAGCTATAAATAAGTTTGGTCTGCTGTGGGCTAGTAAGTACCCAAGATTCTTATGTGAGGTTATTCACTATTATCTAAGGTTATCAGCAAAATGGGTGTTTTTAAGCCTTTAAAGAAAAGAAGCATGCAAACCATGCAAAAAAAGGAAGGGGGGGGGGGAAAGAGAGAAGCCTGTGAATGTAAATAATTCAGCCCTTAATCAGAAGGATAAAATAACATTCTATACGCATTTTAAGTTTGGGGTTAGTCTTTTAAAGTTATTTTGGCTTAGTAGTAGCTGCAGAAAACATTACTCATATTTGTGTATGCGTGTTCTTTGTGTTAGCTAGAATTTAGCTGAGAAATGTGCCATAAAATAATTGACCTTCATCTGAAAAGTTTAAAACCATGGTTATATAAAATTAAAAATAACCATAGTGTGAGATTGTGGTTTTTGACTACTTGGAGAAATAGCAGGATAGTGGACAGGAAGAAGAGACTAAGGAAGGTGTTTCTGAGGATTTGAATTTGGTAGTTTAATCAGAAATATTTGTTTTAAAAGAATAGGCTTTTCTACAGTTTTTTAAATTTAAGAAAAAGACCTGCAGTTGTGGAAATGAACACGGGAGATGGCAATGTGGAAGTGTGTTGCCCAAGTCTCTCTTGTTCAGGGAGGCATGAGAAGGCAGGATGTGTTTCGGTAATTTTCATAGTACTCTGATTCCATCCTTGTACTGAAATGTGTTTACGTGCCGTATCTCCAAGGTAAACTATCATGTCTGCAACTTTTCCTTTTTGCAACAGCATTTGATGTTAGTAGGGTTAGGTGGTTGTCTTGTTCTTCCAGTTAAGTTTGTTATCTTGGAGGTCTGGGTAGTTTAGGGTTAATTACTTTCAGATAAATATAGGTAAGTACCAGGGGGGTTGGGTGCCTGTTGCAGTGACATTGCATTTCAACTTGGAGATCCCTAGGCTCTGATTAGGGAAGTGTTGGTTACTGGAGGTGTTACACTAATGCAATTTTGTCCTACTTATGTCTGTTTTGTCTTTGTGGTAGCTGCTTGTTCAAACTTTCCCCAAGAGATCTAAAGAAGAATGTATACATATGACTGCTCTGTATTTTTATAGGGATGGTTTGTGGTAAATAAAATTGCTGACTGAAAACGTAGTGACAGTGTCTGATACAGAGTGAGCAAGAAGTTGGACTGACAATGTTCTTCACTGAGTGAAGGAGACTTTTATTTTTAAATCTGAAAGGTCCTTAGATACTTGTGTAGTGATGGTTCACACCATCTTTAACTCATTAGATTAACCCTCTTAAAGATGTTCTAAATGGAGACAGGATTTGACTTGTGCAGGCAATGATTTAATACAAAAATACAAAGGAAAAAGAAATCACTTTAGGGGATTTAAAATTAAAATACTATAAGATGGGTATTTAAAAGGAAATAAATAGATCTGATCATAGCCACTGGTTTGAATGCAGAAGGTGTTGATATGGTCAGGAATTATCATACAGGAGTGAGCTGGTGATCCTTTCTCAAATGATCTCTGTGTCAGCACTGGAAGCAACTTTCTTGGTATAATTTTCACAGAAATGGAAATGACTGTAGAGCAGGGAGGCAGAGCTCCTCCATGTTACAGAAAGCAGATATTTGAAGTTGCATGTTTGAACTCCAACTGGATTTGTTGTTTTCCCCCCTGTGTTTTGGGGTCTTGATACTGTGCCATCGCATTTGATTGTCAACTGGGCAACGGTCTGCATCATGTTACGTATTGCTCTGGTTGAGACTCTGAATGCATAGAGAAGTTGCGCATAACTTCAAAGAGTGTTGCTGTTCTGAAGTTTAAATGCATGCACGTATAATCCATAGCATGGATCCAAGCGGAAAGTTGCCTCTAAGAATCACAGACACTACAATAGTTATTTTATATAATCTTACATAAACTGAGTCTACTGTTTTTGAAAGTTGCTTCACGCTACCACTGATTATATTTAATATAAGCTCTTCAAATGAGTTGGTGCCAAGCAAAGCATTGTTTGGAGTGTGGAGAAATAACCTGCAAGCCAAAATTAGCATGTATTCATTTTGAGTGATGTGTGTTTCATCAGGGCTGCCCAGATCATGTCGTCCCTGAAGGCAACGCATTTCAAATTTGAATGTTTAAGCTATTACAACATGGAACATGCTGATGAATGGTGCCAGTAACATACGCTGAACATATGACCAGCACATGCCCCCTCTTCAGCATAAGCCGTGAATTATTTAGTTTGTGTTCCAAGCTGTTTATTTTTTAGAGGTTTTTTTCCCCTCTGTCAGTGTCAAGCACTGACCCTTTTGTTTCTTTTTTTTTCCCCCTTGTTTTCTACTGCTGCTATTGATTCCGTATTTCTAAATTTTTCTGCTGTGTTTACTACCACCCCCACCCCCCCTATTTTGTGCTAGTTTTTTCATGATGCAGTCCTTGGTATCTCATGTGGCAGTGTCATAGAAACTATGGAAACTAGTCTGAATATTTTCAACCTGAAATTGAGAGACAAAATGACCTTAATCTTTTGGGACTTGGTCTATATTCATTAGTTAGCTGTGATACCTCTTCTTTGTGTATTTTTTTTACCATTATTTTTAACATCTCTGAAATGGCAGGTTTTTCCTCTCGTCCTTTGTCATCGTTGGTTAGATAAATGGTGTTAAGCATGCACTCCATAGGCCATCTTTCAAACCATTTTTGATCACAGCTCAAGTAACTCTTCAGTTGTAGCAACTTTGTGCCTTGGGTTCTGGTACAAAACATCCTGAGTGAGCACTGGCTCAGACTTGACAGGCTGGGGAGAACTGGGGAGCAGCAGTGAACAAAACACTAATGTACATAAAAATGTATTGCATCTTTGCAGTGCGTTTTAGAACGTTTTGGGGCGTATTACGTCTCTGATGGGGTCAGGCTTGACTCAACTCTAATTTGACTTGGTGAGCTTTTCAGAATGCATCCTCTCGTAAGTATTTGTGTGTGCTGTAGGTAACACGTATAACATTGTATTCTTCTTTATACAGATTATTCTCTTAAATTCAATTTTCTCCTGAGAGTGTATTGAGTTAAAGTATACAGTGTTACAGAATGCTTTTGCTTCTCACGTTAAGTACACTGGTAAAGTTTCTTTTTCAAGCATTTGCAGTAATCGAAAGTATCTTTCTCATTGTTCTAAAGGGACTTTTTTTTTAATTTTCACATTAGATGTGAACAGTAGTACAGTTATACTGAAACATGAAACAGCACTTCTATCTCGTCGTTTTAAGCATCGCTGTGTATAAGATTCAGACTGTGAAGATAAATTGTAACCAAACTAACTGGTTTCAAGGTTGGTTACAAGAAGCTAAATGGGAGTTAGAGCTGTTCTGTCCCTGTGTTAGTTCTGGTGTTCATGTTGTGTGCTCAGGTCAGGTTAGTTTACTGGGAGGCCTGAAAAACAATCCCTTGGAAGAGAAGGAGAGAGGCAGCCTCAGGATTAGTTTCCTGTCAAGTCAGAAGTGCAGTTTTTTCCATTACTAGTTGGGAAAAAGTGAATAAGATCGATAAGGCGTCTTTGCAGTCTTACCAGCATTTAAGCCAATGTAGAAGTTCTCTGCTCTTAAAAGGTCTTGGTCATTCCTCCTAATTCTGGATTCTGGCTCTGTTGGTCCAGCCGCCCCCTTACACTGGCTCTGGCACCACTAGGTCCCTTGTTACCCAGTTCTCTCACCAGCCCCAGGGAATGGTGTTTTCCTCTTAAAAAAATTTGTTTTGCTGAGTTAGTTGGTGCTGAATTAGTAAGTTGAATCGGCTCACTGTGGGGCTAACACCTTGCAAAGAAGTCCTTGGCCTCCTACTCAATGGGCAAAAAAGCTACATAATATTTCTGGATGCTGCTTCTTCAGGGAGTGTAAATTCATAGTCAAAGATGCTATCCACATACCTCAGAAAAAGAAGGAAAAAAAAAATGAAAGAAAGAAAAAGGTGACTACTGTGGACAATGAAGTTGGACTCGAAAAGCAACACAACTGTGCTTGTACTATTTTAAGTAGTTTCCAGAATGTTTATATGGTTGATGGTCCTCATTTTGCACTTCACCACGGAAATATCTTCAAACACAGATAGCTGACAACAAGTTTCTGGTAGTCTCTGTGAAGCTTTGTGTTTTGTTTTTTGAGCGGTGACAAAAAGTTGAAGGGTTTCACACAGCATTTCAAGCTTTCTGTGTCAGACGGCAGTGTCCAGGCTCATTGCCTTTCCAGTTCTTATGGAAAAGTCACCGATTCTTCTGACACTTTCATCAAAACTGTTGTTTTCTCAGGAGAGAGAGAAAACTGATTGTAAGATATAATTTTGTAACTGAACTAATTAGTGCTCTTAAGGTCTTCCTGATGTGATTCCTGGTGATGATTGAAGGAGTTGTAGTTTAAAAATATCTAGTGAACCTTTTGGACTCTTTTCAAAAGCCACGACAAACAAACTTGTTCATTAAAGTTAACATTTAGTGAAAAACCTGTAATATGTGGGGAAATAAATCGTAGTTCTTTCTTTTTTTGGGGTGGAAGGATGTTAAAAATGTAATTTTACACAGATTCATTTTAATAATCTAAGGTGTCTGTTATTTTAGTTTTTAGCTTTTCTGACTTAAAGCCTGTATGTTTTTCTCTATATACTGGAAAAGTGTAAATGTTATAGACTACAGGATAAGGCCGTGGTCATACCCTTCAGAATTGTTAAAATGCCTCTTAGACAACATGTCTTCATGTTTTAATCTTCTCTTCTCCATTTTTGCTTTGATTTTTTAAAAATATAATTTAAAACTGGAAATATTGGTATTTTCCACATGAGTGTTTCTAAGATCATAAAATAACTTGATGTATGAGTTAGAAATGAGGGAAATGGGGTCCAAATATGTAGTAGCAGTTGTTGCTACTTCTGTATTTATGAGAACTTTTAACTTAGAGGCTACCTTGGATATTATGGTAAATGCCATATTTTTATGATGCTTTCTGTTCTAACATACAGGGTTTTTTTTTAAAAGTATTCTCAGGATAAAAGGTTTTTTGTCATTATTGGAGGAAGTATAGTATAATGCCTTACACATACATGGAAATTAGGAAAGGCTTTCTGTACCTAGGGATTAACATTTCATTTAAATTTAATCTTTCTGAAAATCTGTATCTTTCAAATACTGGGTTGGTTTGGCTCTAGCATATCTCAAAGAAGGACCAGAGATTGAAGCAGAGTGAAGTACGGTGAAATAGTGCATTATGTACTGGGAAACAGGTTTTTTCCATTTTGAAGTTCTGTTTTCAGAAAATGTAATTGGAAAAGCTAAATGACAATAATAACATAAAAAGGTTTGGAATTTGAAGCTAAGCAAAAGAAGCCACGCTCAAGACATGGTGGTTTTAATGTCAGCAAAGCTCAGATTGGGTTTGGTTTACACAACCAAACTGTGTTTTTTGTTGTAACCCTCGCATAGGGCATTTGTTGTTGTATGGGAACGATGCAGTTGTGAACCCTGCTGCCTGTCTGTAGGAGTGCAGTTAAGGTAAAACCAGGTTGAATAGTGGACAGCAGTGCTCTTTATTTAAATAGGACAAGAACTGAAAAGTGAAGGTGCTACTTGCCATATACAGCTACTTGTCAACCCTCTCTAAAATGGTTCGGTTATTGAAAAAAAATCTGTCATCTTGGGTTTTTTTGGCCAGTGAAAGTTTTTGCAATTTCATTACACTGGTGTGGGGCAATGTAGGAGTATGATTACTTAAAAGTAGCAGATACAACAAAGATAAACAGAATGAAAGTCCTTTAGTATTGCAAGCAGGGAAGACTTACTCTTGCTTTTCGGCACCTCCAGCTGTGTGTTGCTGGGACATTTGCAGGTTCTTCCGCCCTGGTACAAGTAACAGATGTAAATGAGTAACAATTTTAGTTGCTTGACAGCTATTCATCATCTTGAATGAGGAACTCTTGTTCATTACTAAAGCTGATGTAAAGGAAAGTAAATGAGGAGTCCTTTTTTCCTTGCTATTTCTCAATATTTAGGATATAAATTTTAGCTTTTTCTGCTTTATTTTTGTTTTGTAAAGTACTTGAGATACTATTTTTTTTTCTGTTTGATAATGGAAAAAAAATGCTGCTTCTAATAGATAAATAGGAAATGAGGTTTGTGTAGCTTAACATCTTCAAATTCCTCTGTATATAACTGCATGGATTTTAATTGGAATGTATGCATTTGTGTGCAGTTTTTGTGGTGCAGTAGTAAAGGACTAGTGAAATGAAAATGTCTTTAGCTCTGTTTGGGAGGACATGATACATTGCTAAAGATACATGTGCATATCTTACTTATTGTAGGCTTCACAGCAGCTACTTTTTGCTCCTTAAGCAGCTACTCCTGTGCAACTGAGTACTGAAGTACTTCAGTCTCTTATTTAAGGAAATAAATCTCCCTTTTACTGAAGATATGTGTTTCACCTCGTGTTCTGCCTCTTAAAGTGGCTGTAGGAAAATGAAGACTTAAAGGATGATCCAGTGGTTTAAACAAAGATTGGGTGTTGGGGAAAAATATGTTCTGTTCCCAGCTCTGTTGCATGCTTGCCAGAATTACTTGGCCAACTCACAAATCTGTTTAATCTGTTTTTAAAAATGGGGATAATACTTCATGGGTGGAGGCATGAGGGATGGTGAAATTTTGGGTTTTTCAATTACAGTTGAGACCTTGAAAGTAGCCTATATGGGAACATAGAAGTTCCTTAGTTATTTACTAGGACTTGATACATAATTGCCGTTACTCTGACAAGTTTAACTCCTAGTGTGGTTTCTAGTACATGTACATCTTCAGAGCAGTAGAAATTTTGTGAGGAATACTTGACTTAAATCGTTGCAATCCATTCTGTTAACTGTATCAGCAGTCAGAGCACTGACTTTCTTGGTCAAGCCAAAAGGTACTAAGTTAACCGAACTTTATTCTCTTGAAAAGCATTGAATATGCAGTGTTGTTTACAAACGGAGTTCTGCACATCCTTTTATGACTTGTAACTTCTGGAAGCTTATTTTTCTGTATTAGTTTAGATTTCAACCTTTCAAAGAGAAGGGTTAGAACAGTTGCATAATAAAAAGGGTTTTTTCATGTAGCAAGTAAGTACAATATAACTTTTAAATTAAGGTGTAGTGATGGTTTTGCTTTACCTTTTTAAAGAGAGATTAGACTTTGAGATTATTTAAATTTAATAAAACATCAGCAAACTTGTACATTTTGGCTACAGTAGTTTTCTGCTGGGTTAGTAAATTACCGGGAGATACCACTGGCTCTTGGTAGCAGGTAAGCAGAGTCATCGTGTGGCTGAGAACCGAACTGGTGCAAGAGACGGGGAAGAGCCTGCTCCATTTGGCGGTGCCGAGCTGTTACATTGCTGTATCCTGTGAAACCATCCCCAAGATGAAGCTTTTATTGCCAGGAACCCGGTTGGTACGTATGCTTCAGGAATCTTGGCTTATATTTTTAATTACTTTGCTAGGTGTTACTCAGAGTGGGTTTCATTTTGCATAAAAATGGGGGGTGTATGAGTGAATGACAGTGTATGTGTGTGTCTGCACCTCGACTCCCTTTAAATTCAATAAAAAACAGGCATCCCTAGGCCTGACTTCTCCAAACCAATTTAGGCTTTTCCCTTCTATGGGATGTACACCATATATTAGCATATATTCTAATGAAGACTTTTATTTAGTCTATTTTTTTTTTCTTCCTGGGTTGATTTCCACTTGTGTGACTGACTTGTTAAATCACATCTGTTACTTTCATTCTTTTGTTTATCCTTCTGCATTTTCCTGCTGCCCCTTACAACAGCCCACGATTTGAGAACTTGGCATGGTTTAGAAGTATAGCTCAGGGGAGTGCTTCGTCAGGAGTATTTTCCAATAACAATGTGTTTGTTGTAGATAAATAGTTGCTTTGCTTTGTGGCCTTCAGACTGTTCAGAGACTTGATTGGTTGTTGAGTGCCCACACAAGTGATGAAGGAAAGTAAGTTTACGTACACCGTGGAGCAGTCCATACATACAAAATTTCTAGAGGGTCTGCAGCTTCACTAGAAAAATTTTAGGAAATTGCAAATAGAAGAAAAATTGAAAAATTGTTTGAACAAACATTCTGCACAGCACAGTTGGTTAAAAAAATTATCTCAGAATACAATATAAAATCTTGATTTTCATTGAGATACCCAGCCCAGCAGTGTCACCAAAGTGACATCAAACACCTTTAGGTAGGTAGTTGTGAAATGGAATTAATGCCCATAGCTTTTTGAGAAGAGTCTGAAAAAAAAAGTCTGTTCTTTGACGAGACAGGCAGCTTTAAGGGGGAAGTTAGACACTGCTGTCTACTCAAAGTGAGAGTTGGTAGGAAGCAGTTTTTGTCACTCTTCAATGGCCTGAGTTAGTCATGGATTTCTGTGTGAAGTAAAGGACTGTTCTGCTCTTGGAAGCAGAGTTCTGTCTTGAAAAGCCCATCTAAAACAAACTTTTCTTCCTTGATTCAGGAATATTTGTTTTTCTGTGCAGTCTTGCCTCTGTGGGTAGCTCTTCTTTTGGTAGCGATTACGGAGTTTTGGCACAATTTTGCAATAGAATGCAGGTCTTTGATGAGGTAATAAATGAAGGCTTTTGTTACTAAAGTAATGTGTGAGTCATAAGTGCTTTTTTATGATTATGCTTGCGTCAAAACACATCATGACAGCACTTGTTCACTGTCCTTCCCCCTACTGTTTTAATTGTAAGGAGTAGTAAAATGCCAAGTGCTGTATGTTTGGCTCTAAGCAGTTTTGTTTGGTTTGCTGAGAACTTTTTGTTTAGCACTGAATAATATTATTACAGCTTCAGTGTTTCCATATGAACTTTTGCATCCCCACAAGTACCCTACAACTGAGGGTGAAACGCCAGGCGCCTCTGTAACCAGCTAACTTGGGAATAAAGAATCTAGTGGTTTTGGTCTGTCTACTGCAGCTTAGCTATGGTTGTAAATCATATGCTATGTGAAAAGTTTTTGAGTGGTATTTACTGTCGTGGTGAAAGTTTGAGCTTGCATATGTGATAATAGGAAACTGTTGTTAAATGCAATTATCTGGGAGGAAGAAGAAATAATGATTGATTTTTTTACTTTCCTGTTGCAAGTGTTTTGTTTCTGTGTTTTCAACAGGAAATTATTGTATTGTAGAGTTGCTCTGTTGTGACTCAAAATAGCTATTAGAAGTTTGGCAAAGATAGAGGCACACAGTCTTTTGGATCAATTTTAATTTGTTTTTATAGTTTAGATGAAATTTAAGGATAGAGACCACACAACCTGACTCTGCATACGGCTTTTGTGTACAGAGATGCTAAATACCCGAAAATGCAGTGTTTCCATAGGCGGAGTTTCTTTTGTATTCACAGGCTGGGGAGCCTCAAATTCCAGAGGCATTACATGAGCAGTTTTAATGAATTAGTGTCTGGTTTTCCTGCAGCAGATGTGACAAGCAGCTTTATAAGCTGCTTCCCATCGATCGCTGTTTCCCAGCTCTTTTGTGTCTTTCTTTTGCTTAGAGAAAAGCAACGAAGAGCTTGGTTTCTACAGTAACTGCTGCCTACATTCTTGCCTGCAGGCCAATTTCTTTCTCAGTTCCTGCAGCATGTGCAGGGCTACTGTATTGAATTTCTTTAGATATTTTTTTTCCCCTCTTTTTTTTTTCTTTCCTTTTTTTTTTCTTTTTGCTGGTTTAAATATTTTACCCTTTAAGAAAGGAGGAGAATGCAGTGGGAATTTGTGATTTTGAGATATGTATTTTTAATTAACGTTAGCATAGCACATTTCTGTGACAGTAGGGTAACTAAATGTTTTTGCTGCTGCTCAGTAGCAGTGTTTGTGTGGTTGATATACAGAGAAATTGAAACATCTGACTGCTAAACCAAGAACCTTTGAAAATTTGTAATAGCGCTTTCTTTAATACTTCTTTCTGTAGCATAATAATAATGCAGAGGAGGGGTGAGATCAGCTTTAAGCTGTTTATAGAATAATTTACATTTGCAGCAAAATTTGCTGTAGTTGAACAACTTCAGGACATGTTTTTTTCAGTCTCGAGTCTCAAATGCCCTTGGAGAAACTGTTATGGACACAGGGTTAAAAATGCATTGTTTGTTATGAAGTTAGATTTCTAAGTGGGAAGGAAGAACTGAAGGCCATTTCAGACAAGAACGTGTGTTTATGACTCTGTATTTGCTGCTACTGGTTCAGGAATGTTCCTGTTGACGCCATCAATATTCTGTTGTCATAGGATCACTTTTTGACGCAGACAGGTGTGTTCCAGATCCTTCTGAAGGAGGTTAGTACCGTTCCTGTAGTCAATACCAGCAACTTTACATAATTCTTTAGGCACTTGCTAAAACATGAGCGGGGAAGTACACAGCCTAGGTTTCCTACTGGACAGCCCATTAATTTACAACTGGACCATATTTCCAGCCTTTGCTTGGAATTTGTGTTTTGTTGGTCAACTTGAATTCTCATGAGGCTACAGCAATGTTTCGTCACTTCTGATTATGCATGGATCCTTGCTTTTGAGTCTTAAGACATCTGAGTGTATAGATAGATCAGTGCTCTTTTTCTTTTTGGTGTTTGTTCGTGGTGCTTTGTGTCACTGTAGACGCTGATGGCACACCTGAAAAAACACACAAATACTTGTAAAAAGCATTTCCAGTGCTCAGAATAAAAAGTCTAATTGCAGGTTTAAAAATCTATGGGTGTTTTGTTCCTTATGGTATGGGAGGTTGAGCTTGCTGTAAAGCCCTCGCATTTTCTGTTTGTGGAGGACGTACTTTGCAACTATTGATCTTCAGTCAACAGAAATCAATTGCAAAGGATAAAGAGAATTAAGGGAAACACACATGAGGTCATCATTCACTCCCCAGAGGAAAAAGCTGCCACTTTTCAAAGGGCAGTTGCTTTTTGGGTAACCTCTAGAAGTGTCCTGACTAGTAGTGGACAGACATAATTGGATGTAAATTTATGGTAAATCAGCGGAATCGGGACTTAGTTTAAACCCGTGGAGGCAGGGAGGAGGAGGAAGCCATCCTAACACAACGTGTATTTGCACGTGTGCTTGTAGGAAGTGCTGCTGTGTTCCTGCCGGGGTGGTTTCTGACATTGCTGCATGGGGTGTGGTCAACTGCAGCCAGAAGAGCATTAAAAACTTCCTTTTAAAAAAGATGGTAGATTATTTGGGCTTTATGTTTCTTTAATATAAATTTTAGAAGTAAATTTGTTTGACCTCTCCCCCCCCAGGTGAATAGAGAAAGATGGATACTCCTTTCTTCTATTACCAACGATATAGAAAGGTTTACAAATGTCATGTTAAAAGCTAAAATTTCTGATAGCAGCACATGTAGATGAACAAGCACCTGTATAAAAAATTGCCTGTCAAGAAAGTTCTGTTTCAGACATAATAAAATAGTTATAATCTGACTAGTATTATAATAAACTGGATCACCCTTTTTCAGTGTATCCGTTGTAAAATTTTGTGTACTTTTAGCGTTTTTCTTATTATCGGTCAGTTTTACAGCAGCACTTTGTAATGTAATCCTAGAAAAGTCTTTGTAAAACAAATCTCTGAACGGTTATTTGTGTTTAAAGAGTCAAGGAAATGCTTGCTACCAAAAATATATATAATCTTTAAAATTTAATTTTACTTTATTAATAATCATTTTGTGCTGGGAATTTTTAGATGACTATTTAATATTGTGACTACTTGGATGGATTTATATATTTACCTTCATTATTAGTTTGAAACCTAACAGATAAAAATCTGTATTACTTGAAGATTAGCTTGAAGTTTTGACTGCTTTGAAGCAGCTTGGTTTATCTTTTTAATAAGTTTTGGTTGTGTTGGTTCTGTTTAGGCCTAAAGATGATGATTCTGTTCTGGAGATGGACTGCAGTGTTGACTTTCAGTTCAATTAAACACAGCCCAAAGTCTTAAAAATAAGCTCTGGCTGTGAGTAATTTAGTATGCCCGCTCTTGGTGTTGAACAATGAAAAAGCTTTTGTTATAAAAGTTAGAGGAAGTTAGAAAATGTATTTCTTTCTTTTGGTAAAGAGTAGGCTGAGTGAAGCAGCCACTTTATCCGTGGTGTGGGAATTGTGGCGCTTCTCCAGGTTACTAGAAGTTACTTCTTGCAGGTATCTCCAAGACACGGAGTCGCGTCTCCTCTTACAGGTTTCTGTGTGTTTTGTGTCTGTCAGTTTGAACTGAGAGGAACCAGCTCAGCACTTCCTTTAGATTTACACCTTTTTTGAGACATGAAGGCACATTACATAGACTTTATAAAGACTGAAATTTTATGTAATTGTACTTCAACCTTTAAAGCTTTTTTACATCCGTGGTATTTCTAGTTGTTTTTGTGAAGACTCATCTTTCCAGCCGTGCTTTTTAAAAAAAATGATTTAAAAAACCATAGATAGATCTAGTTTAATTTAGAATTAATTTCCTAATAATCCATTGTAATTAAATCAATAATAAATGAAGCAGCAAATGGAGAAAAGGTGAAATCATGGTCATATTTCTTTCATATGGAAATGTACCCATTAACAGGAAGTCGTAATTTCCAAGTACCATGTTCCTCTGGGTGCCTGAATGCCATCCTGTTTTGGCATGCTGCTCTTAGACGTCCTTTACAGGTGTTGGGTAGAATGGCACTGAGGTCAGTCCTGTTTCTTGTCAGTGACCTGGGCTACGGGACAGAGAGTACCCATTGCAGATAATGCTGAACTGGGGCAAAGACACTTGTGAAATGCTGCGTCTGGAGTGGGTGAAGCCTGGGAGTGACTGGAGCAGCTCTGCAAAGGAGGACTGGGGGGTCCTGGGGGAGAGGAGGCTGTATGTGTTGCAGCAGTGCACCCTTGTTATAGTGGAGGCTGGCCTTGGTTTGGGTGATAACAGTGTGTGGTTTTGGGAGACAACCCCAATACAAACAGATGACAAGCTGGACAGGTGAGGGGAGGGCTCCTGAGTTGCTTAGGGAACTGGCACATATGGCATATGAGGAGAGTCTAAACAACCTTGGATTTGGGGTTTTGTCCCTTTTCCCTTTTCTCCTTCTTTCTTTCCCTTTTCTCCTTCTTTCTTTCCCTTTTCTCCTTCTTTCTTTCCCTTTTTTCCTTCTTTCTTTCCCTTTTCCTTAGAGAAGCCCAGAGATTGATCTTATTTGCAGTCTTCCCCTGTCTAAAGGGTGATTATAGAAAAGATGGAGCCGGGCTGTGCCGAGAGGCTCACAGTTTGAGGATGAGCAGCTGTAACAAGTTCAACTAAGGAATTTTACCTGGACAAATGAGAAGGACCCCTTCACGTTTAGAGTGACTAATTACAGGAATGTATTGTCTATCCTTGGAAGGCTTAAAATTTGATTAGACAAGGCCTTGAGCAACCTGGTCTGACTTGGAAGTTAACCCTGCTTTTAGCAGGAGACTGGGCTGGAGACCTTCAGAGGTCCCTTCCAAACTCAGTTTCTTTGTGACTCTATCTGAATTATGTAAAAAGACCAATTTTTATGTGACTTAAAATACAATTGAATCAAAAGTGGGCCTGGAAATGTGCACTGTAGTATCTTACTGGTGACTTAGGCTTCAAAGTGTGCATATCTTCTACTAGAAGTATGAATAAATTAATTAATGAATGGCTGTAGGGATCATTTTTACTGGAGTGGTGAGAAAAGACCAGTTGGGAGGTGCATCATAAGTAGGTAGGTAAGAGGAATTAGAAAAGGGATTAGTTTCAAATCTCTCTTCTGTGGAACAAAGGCCACATCTAGAAGTACAGCGATTTCCATGGTTTTTTGTTAGTTCACTGACCAAAATAGGGGAGGAGAAGGAAGTCCGGATAGCATCGTCTGAGCCTGCTGTACTGTCTGAGAAAACCTAAGTTGAAAAAGGTCTGTTTAGCGGTAGGGGTTGTGTTAATTACTGCAGTTTCTCTTTTAGGTTGCAGTGTTACCTGTGCTTGCATTTAAAGAATTTGAAATTGAAAATTGACTAAAACAATATCTGAAATGTTGACTGATTTCTTTTTTGTGGGTCTTACCTTTTTGAAGCTCTTCTTGGCTCTTAGTAAATCAACAAGAGTTTGAAAGCTCTCACCCTGTTGTTGTTTTAGATCTGTTTAAAATATAGGGGGATGCTGAAGATAAGTGGTTGGTGTTCAGTGTCATAGTCAGTATAAAAGAACTGAACTATACAGTTGGAACCACCATGACATAGGGGTTTATTGGTGCTGAACTCCTGTAATCTATTTGAATGTAAAATCTGCAGGTGCTGATAAAAAGACCAGTAGGATGGCAACTTCTGTCCAATATCTGTCCTGGTCCTCAGGAGACAATTAAAACAGAATAAATCAAAAGATACTGAGGCACGGAGAGTCATAGCAGGGTTTATGTACAGGGAGGAAATTGAATTGCTACTTCTATGTTTTAGCTCCCCAGGTGGAGTCAGGACAGAATTCCTCATTTTCAATCAGATGATATTTTCATATAGGCCAAGTTACAAGTGTATAATTAACTTTTCTCAGAGTCATAAAATCATAGAATGGTTTCGATTGGAAAAGGCCTTTAAGATAATTGAGTCCAACCTTTTTCCCTGCCGTACAGACAGAACTGCGGAGGGGAACTGAGGAAATACTAGAAATGCAGATGTGGGAAAACTAGACTTTACAAATTTTCCTACAAGACACTTACCTGGTACCCCGTGAAGTTGCTAAACTCTTCAGAGGTAGTGCCTAGATCAGCACATCTCTGTTTTGCTGGGAGCTGTAGAGATAGTAAGAGTTTTCTAGGGCGTAGTTTGAAATTATTTGATGCTTCTTGTTTGTTTTCCAGTAGTCAACCCAGAATAAACTTTAAAAAAAAAGAGTAATTAGGATCATGAGTTGCATTTTAGTTGTGACAACTCTGCTGCACTTTCCTAGATTGCCCAGAGTCCTCCTTTGCGATGCTCTGTAGAGAGCACAATGCACTCGTCACAATGTTCTCGTCATAATTGATGCACGTACAAAACTGTTGAAGTGTGGATACTGCACATAGTTTGAAATACATAAAATACAACACTGGCATGTCGGCCAAATAATGCTATTTGTTTTCATCACTTAGATACCTAACATGCTTCTTGTAACTGTTTAAACATGGATGTTTTGTAAACGTTTGGTTTTTAGGAATCTTTTGGATCAATCTTGGTGGCTCTGTGTGATTTCCTGCACCAAATGGGATCATCCTATAAGGGCAGGACAGCTGTTAGTTGAGCAGATAAATATAGTGTCCATTTGCAAAACTACTCGTTTTTCTTTCCTTTAAGTGTGTTCTATAGATGAGTTTCCTCTGTAGCAACCGTCCTGTGGTAGCACATCATGAAACTATTGTAAACACTTTAAACAGTGAGTAAAATCACTCAGCTTGCTGTAGACTAAATGTTTGATCAGGTCTCTCCCCTGGGTGTGCTGTGGGTTTTGTTTAGTTCATTGTATAACTAAAGAATATGCCAAAACCAACTTGATTCTGATCAAATCAGAACACGTTCCTTACTTTGATTTTGGAAGTAAATGGAATATGTTTCAGTTAATGCAATTTATTCAGAAAACGAGTTGGTTAAGATACACTCTTTTATTCTGCTTTTGTTCAGCTATTAAAAATACGCTTCTGTTAAAAAAACTTTGTTTACAAATAAGAATTGACAGATTTTGATAATATCCAGGCTTTTGCATGTTGTAACCCAGTAGTGATTTATAAGCATATTGTGTCTTCCTTAAAAATGCCATCCTCCCGAGCTCAGCATGTGAAAAGTTTTAAACTAACAGTGAAGCCTTTAGGTTTTAATGTGGTTCCTGAATATTAAGTTCCAAGTTTGTTTGGCACACTGTACCTGTACAGTACCTTTGGTCAGTCAGAGCTCCTGGTTTTGGGGGTGGTTTTTGTTTTGGGTTGGTTTTTTTTTTTTTTTTCAAACTTGATGGACATTTGCGAGCAACTCTCCTGGACGCGTTCCTGTGAGACCTTCTCTGGGCGATCCTGCTCTGGCGAGGGGGTTGAACTGGTTGATCTTCAGAGGTCCCTTCCAACCCCAGCCAGTCTGGGATTCTGTATTGTCACTGCTATACTTGGAAATCTGTGCTTACTCTTATCTGAGTGAGCTGCCTTTACCTTTTTTTTATTTTTTATTTTTTTTTGCAAAAGGTGCTCACAGGGCAGTAGCATAAGAATGGAGATGTTTTAATATGCATCCTTACATGGAATATTGGAGGAATTGTTGCGTATACATTTTATATGCCTTCGTGTTTCTAGTACTTGTGTCTTCAGTTGTGATTTTTTATTTGATCTTTGACAAAAAGGTGCCTTTGACTGCCCTCTCTGTATACACTTGAGTTGTGGTGTTGGTAGTGCGGATTAACTGAAATGCTTCGAGAACATCTTTTATTAGCAAAAAAGCTGAGAGAGACCTCTTTCAATTGTCCCTAAAACAATATAGGCAAAAAATACTTTCTGCTGGAAAAAGCAAAGAAATTCGTTGTTACGGAAGATATTAATAAAAAAAACCAACCCAGAAACTAGTCCGTTTAACTTTCTTACTGAAATGCGTGTGCAGTTTTTTGGCATAGATTCTGTTCCTAATTTAGTACGTTAGGCATGTTTCAGAAATAGGTCGTCTGTTAAATTCGGACATGGTCCATACTGAGAAGTGAGGCTGAGAGAAGAGGAAGGTCATTGTCGATTCTTTCTATTTTTCCTGATCCTTGGCTGTGTATTGTAGGAAAGAAGAATCACTGTGGTGCATGTGGCAAGAAACACGGTGAAAATCAAATGCTTTCTTTGTCCTATAAACATCCTTAGAATAATTTTAAGAAACAAAAACCAAATCACATGAGAGTTTGTTTTTAAGGCTACTCCACAGCTGAGTGTTCCTTCCAATTCTTACATCATCTTTATGTTTAATATTTTTTTTCCAGAGAAATTATCACTTTTGTTTACAGTCTGTATCTTGTATTCATAGCTACATTTCTTAGGCCTGTTCCAGCGTGTTCTTGTTTCCTTTCGTTATAAAACTAGATCCACCTAGAATCACTTACAACAAAACCATTTTCTAAGGTTTGTTTCTGGGTATTGTGTCATTAGAAAGTCCTTTTCGTCGTTTGGAAGAGGAGTGGAAGAGACATTTTCATTGATGCCTTTGTTGAGAGAAAATTAAGTTTTTTGTTTGCTCACTCTCTATTTATGGAGAATTTGTAAATAGCCTGTTCTGTTTAACTGGGTTAACTTTTAAATGCTATGTACAGAGATGTAGAAATAGTATTTTTTTAAAAGTTGTGGTTTATTTTCCAAATTTGTAAACAATTGCATATTGTTAATTTATCGTTAGTATTTAAATTTGGGCACGCAATCTTTAGTAATATACAAAAATGGGCAATTTCTTGAAAATGGCTCTTAAACTCGGCTCTGAAAAAAGGTATTTGAAGGTAGTACTGCAACAGCAATATGCTCTGTAAATTATAACAATTAGAATTGATATGTTTAGTTTAATAAGTATTTTAAGGTAAAAGAAACCAAATCTTTGTTAGACCAGTCTGTGAAACTGGGTAGACAGAACACTGATCAACATTTATACTCCTTATTAATCTTGATATCATAGGCCTACTTGTTCCTTTCCTGAAGCCATTCTTTGACATCATAAAGTAACAGTGTTACTGCTTTTAGGGGTAGTTGCAAGATTAGGATGAACCTCAAGAAATTTAGAGACAACACATAAACTGTCCTTGTTGTGAAGAATTGCATTTGCTTTTATTTCTTTCCAAGTTTTAAAATTGCATGTTGGGGATCTTTTTCTGGTCACATCTTTCTGTATGATTTGTAAGATAAAGGTGGTTACAGGTAACATGCAAGATACCGTACCTATTTATTTTTAAATAAGCGTAGGTGATACGTGCAACTTATGCAGAAAATCGTCCATTCTGTAAACAAGTGGCTTATATATTTGTTTTTTATTTTTCAGCTGTACTTTCAGGTTTCCCAGCACAAACATCAAGATAACATTCACAGCTCTGTCCAATGAAAAGAGAGAAAAACAGGAGGCCCCGGAGTCCCCAGTGAAGCCTGTGCAACCCCAGATCTCTCCCCTAACAATAAACATTCCAGACAACATGGCTCACCTGATCAGCCCTCTCCCTTCTCCCACAGGAACCATCAGGTATTTAAACCCTGCAGATTGGGTTTAGGGCAGTGCATGGTTACAGACTTGAGACAGCTTTCAAATTCATTGTAAGGATCTTGCTTTTGTGGTAAAAGTTTAGTAGAAGTTCAGCATAACCTGCCTTGGATAAAGTCACCATTCTGCTAAGAAGACATTGGCAGCCTTTAATACTCCAATTCAATATATTATATGTGTAACAGTTTGCTTAGGAGCCTGGCATTCTTCAAAGAGCAAAGCAGCATACCTTTTTCTTATATTCCAGGTGATCTGAGTTGCTTTTTACTATTGCATGCTTATGGTAGCACTTTAAATGAGCTAAGTCTAAATTATACCATTTTTAAACAGTCTGATAGTCACTGTCCCCCTGAAGTTTATCATCAGAAAAAATGTTTTTGGTCATTGTTAGTGTGAAAAACAGACTGATCTCTTGCTCCAGAAGATTTGTCATTGCTGGAAGTGAACAGATGTTTTTCTCTAAACTCATCCTACACTGGTTTGTGTAGGGATTTTTTTTTCCGCAGGGGAGGTTAATCTGGGTTTTCTATGTGCTGTGCTACTTAGTTTGGTAATTGTAGCCATTGTTGGACCTGTTATTTGGGACCAAACTCAATTAAACATAAGCAAACTGTGGTCACAGACTGGGAAATTTAGTTTAGATACATTTTTTACAACTCTAGTATAAAGTTGAGGAGCAAAAACTGCATTTAAAGGCACTGAAACTTGTTTCAAAGTCACGACTTTGGAAGTTCCCCCCCCCCCCCACTTCCTGTGTCTTTACTTGAGTGAAGGTCTGTTAATGCTTGATTTTTTAAAATGTAGATCTTGTTAATGAAATTTGAATGTAAGGGTAATTGACTTCTTTCATGCTTGCCAAGATCTTGATCTCAGTATTGTAGTGTTTAATGAGATCTGTATAAATGGTGAAAGTAGAGAGAAAAGAGTTCTAGATGTGACTGTATAACAGGTTTGCTTTCTTATTAAAATTCAGGGAAAGCATATCTTGCCCAAGAAATGAGAGAGTAGCTCATAAATATTTCAGATAATATCACATATATCACCACAGTCCTTACCTCACTACGAATTTTGTAATTCTGTTCAGAGCTTTCATGCACCTGTTGAGTGTAGTTTATTATTAAAAAAAAAAGATGACAGTTTTGAGTCTATTTTGAGAGCAAAGCTTGACAGTTTCTCTTCAAATCATCCTATTTTGTAGAAGACTTGTAAACTTGCTTTGATTATACCATATGTGTTGCTTTGTCAATATATGCTAAAGTGAGCACAGTAGAGGGATATTGTCAGTTGATATGTGAAAACATAGAACAGCAGTGACCTATATTTAAAAAAATAAATTAGTTACATGATTTGGCTTTAATCAAGGATTCTTCCATACAACACTTCAAAAATCCCATCTCCGTTCTGTAATGTATCACTAGTAGCAAATTGTTGGTGCTGGTTTTCTCATGATGTGAAACTTAACTTGAAGAATGTTTTTTTTAATGTATGTATTGCCCAATCCACAGTGCCTGCCTTGTTTCTGTACATAAAAAGGGAGGTTCCAAAAACGTGAGAGGCCAGGCAGACAAGACTTGGCAGATGTAAATTTGTTAAGGCTTTATTGTGTAAATCTAAATAACATTCTCTAGCTTTATTTGTTACTTGACGTTTTGAACCATAGATTCAGGTACAGTTAAGGATTGTCTTCGGAGATGAGGCTAGCTCTGGAGGCACAGTTGGCTTTGCCATTTAAGTACTTCGAATTCCTGAGGACTGTGGTGAAATCAGTTACAATATGAATTTCTGAGAAGTTCGTGTCCTTGTAGAGAGCTGCCAGATTTTTTTTTGGGGGAAGGAGACTGACATCACCCACTGACTGTCTCTTTCCTGTTGGCTAAATAGAAACTGTAGAAGAAAACCAGCTTTGTGCAGCTGTGGTTCCTATGGACTGTGCAAGGCAGGGGGACAACCGTTAGAAAGATGTTACAGTGGAATTATATTCAATTTTACCTTTGTTTTTCTGTGATGGATAGCAAAACGTGAGCTATCAAGAGCCGCCTCTTTTGTTCATTTGACACTATTTTTTGCTTTGTAATGGTATATCTGCTCTGGCCTATGCTGTGTTAAATTAGTACTGATCAATCCCATTTATAGACAGGTTAATGATTTTTATACGTATATATGTGTTTATATGTGCACATATCTGTAAACACTTAAAATAATGATGTTTTAGATTTAAATGAGAATCAACCCTTTTTTTTTTTCTTCACAGCTCGCTATATTTTCTCAAATGTGCAGAGATACTGCACAGGAGAGATGATCTTTTTTGAGCAGACCAAATACAAGCATATGGCAGAAATTTCATGCAAGATGTGTTTCTTGTTTCAGATGACTGTCTTAAAATTTGTGGTTGCTTATGTAGGTAAAGTGGACTTTTCTATTGGCGAATCTTACACAAATACAATATAACCTAATAAATCAGTTAATCCTTTTTCCTTTGAGGAGAGAAGCCTGAGCTTCATTTGACAGGTTTCTTCCTGCAGTGATTTTAATTCCCATGGATGAGTTAGAAAGGCTTGCAAGATGAGGTTTATAATGGAAATACTGACAGCCCCTTAACTGTAGTCTGGAAGCTCTGGTTGTGGGCTTTTCTGCAATAAGAGCTTTTTGATTAGACATAATGTGGTGATATACTGTATAACAAAATAGTAGGATCTTCGTTTTATGTTCTACAGTGCTGCAAATTCCTGCCCATCTAGCCCCCGTGGTGCAGGCTCTTCAGGGTACAAAATGAGTCGTGTAATACCATCTGACCTACATTTAATGGCTGACAATTCCCAGTCAGAAAATGACAAGGAAGCATCGGGTGGAGATAGCCCAAAGGTAAATGTTGTTTGAAATCAATCCCATAAATTACATCTTAAGTAAATGTAAGAGTTCTGAAATTTTGGTTGCTGAAGTGTGTGCGCTAAGTCGTAATTTAACATTACAGATGTAAAAACGATTTGTAGGTTTTAGTGATCAGATGTGAGATTTATTTACTTGTTTATTTACTGCTCCTCCCTTTGGGGGAGGGTCTGTATGTATTTTCAGTTATGTATCTGTTTATAGGCTGTTGAAAATTCTTTACTGTTGTTTCTCCAAATTTGTAATGTTATCTTAAAATCTGATAATCTGAAGAGCAAACTTATCTTAGTTTCTTTTCCACCTCAAGGTTTTGGTCATCCAAAAGTGTTTCAAATCAAGTTAACAGTGTTTTGTAACTTGATTTAGAAAGAGATGCATTTATCTTTAAAGTTTACTGATGCAGACTTTTTTCTTTTTCTCATACAGGACGACTCTAAGCCACCTTACTCCTATGCACAGTTAATAGTACAAGCAATTACAATGGCACCTGATAAGCAGCTTACACTAAATGGAATTTATACGCACATAACTAAAAATTACCCGTACTACAGGACAGCAGACAAGGGCTGGCAGGTAAATTTGATTTTTGGAATGTTGGTTTTTTTTTTTTTTTTTAGTTGTGAGTAATACTGGCAGCTGTAAATGGTCAGAAGAGGTCAATTGGTGAGCCTAACAGCCCTTCATAAGTAGAATTTGTCAAATGGGTGTGTTGTCTCTTTCCTGATTGTAAGTTCTCCTACAAAGTAGGCAATTTGCATTATTCTGTATTTGAAACATTGCTTCATTCATGGAATGGTGTTCTCGAAACCTTTAGGAGGGATGCATACAGGCTTCTGGGGAAGAGAAGTACAACTGGCACTGTGGATTTAAATATGCGTATACTATCTAGGAACCTAGTTGTGTTCTGTAACTTGCAATTGGGTAAACATCCGTATTGCTATCGTGAGAGTAAATTTAGATATTAAATGTTACAGGTTCAGTTTTGTTTGAGATCAGTGATCTTGACCATGCAATACAGTGAAGGAGCAAATGTGTTATCTGACGTTATCTTGCACTATTATGTACCTTTTTTCATTTGTGTGACATAGTCTATTTGTGAACTTAACCTTTTCTGTACTGACTTAGACCAAACCCTTCAATTCTGTAGAATTAATTTCAGCTTTCTTTTCATTTTTAAAGAGACCAGCCTCAGCATCTGCCAGGATGACTAACCGAGCATGAATCAGTCTGGCGTAGTCTTTCCAGATACGCATAAAGGTTCAATGCCTTTGCTGCTGTTTTTAGTTTCAAGCAAAGGACAGAGGAGCACAATTAGCAGGACTGGCCGGTTTGTCCGTGTGACGCTCAGACTGCACTGTCGATCACGGAGTATCAGTTTCACTGTGTTGCTGCTTAGTACAGTCATGATCCGCAGCAGAGGCATGCTCTGAAGTTATTTTCAGGGAAGTAAAATTTGGAGAGACTGGGGGAGGGGAAAAGTGAGGAAGTGTTAATAACTCCACATGCTGTACAAGTAGAACACTAAAGAATACGTGCCTTCTCGGTGGAGGAATAGGTTGTAAAATATTAATCACACACTAATTTGTCATAGGGCCTATATGAAACTTGAATCACTCTTAGAGGAATTCCAAGGTTAATGGAGAATGTAGCTGTTCCTAGCTTTTTGCTAATGGTTGGCTAGTAAAGGACTTGGCTGTTGTGGTTAGGAAGTCTCTTTTAAGAATTTTGTTTCCCTTTCACACATATGCAATGCAGAATCCTGGCTGCAGTCATACAGCAGATCTGTTTTAGCAACAAGATTCTGTTTATAAAATGGTGGTGTGCTTTTTGCTTCCTATTCTGAAATACCATGAATATCTGTGTGTATTATATTTCTTTGTGTAAGCAAACCAAAGCATGGAACCAAACATGCACATACACTGTAATGCATGGTTAAAGAATTCTGCCTTAGAACAGCGTATGTATTTAGATGGATACTACTTCACAAAACCAGGGTGATAGACACAACAGACATAGTATGTTCTGGAATAATTAATTAGCACCTATTCATAAAAAGAATTGGAAAAGCTGAAGATTAGATGCTCTTCAGTTATATAAAGCACTGCTATAACATTAGCAGGTCTACCTCATATGAGCCTTCCTCGTAATAGCTCTGCTCGCTTTTATCCATCAGGTATTAGATTGGAGTTAGAGTAACTTATAGATGTTTGAAATCATATTTGAGGCTATATATGCACGAATTATTCAAAACATATAGTACATATACATGTGTATAGTATCCAGATCCTATACCTAAATAGACAGTATTTGAGGTATTTATATCCTTTATTATGTAAAGGTCTCATTTTGTTGAGGACTTGAAGACTCCTCTTTGTGAACTTATTTTAGCAGGTACTTTTTGATCTACCCTTTTATTCTAGCATATGGAGAAATAAATACAATTTATAAACATGTTCTTGGCATCTTTCTAGTTCTGTTTCAATTTTTGGCAGGGAAAACCATTTCTGGTTTCATCACTTTGCATTTAAGAAACCATACATGGTTATCATTGCTTTAAGTTTTCCAAACTTGCCATCAGGGTCATGAACTCAGACATTTGAGCAGGATTTGCATTTCATTTTGCAAATTTTGAAGAACTTTTGTTAACATAAAGCTTCTTTTCTATTCCCCACTGTTATCCCACAAGTGTGTATGCTTACCATTTTCTTCTCATTCAGCAGTAATATTTAGAGATATTTTTAGGTTTATCTATCTTAAAAAAAACCCCAGAAACTACATGTGTGCAAAGCCCAGCACAGATACAGTCACTTTAGGGTGTTAGCAGTGTTCTACATCGCTCTGATCGAAGAGTCGTGTGTGTTACAGCAAAGCGAGGATAAAGTAGTGTACGAGCTAGAGTGAATCTGGCTGAGAGCTGTTTTAGGACCTACTGCCATTTGTTGTTTTTCTAGACACACTAAATCCTTGGCTCCTTTGTTGAGACAGACTGGACTGTGGGTGAACTCCCAACAATCTCACTGCATGTGGAACTTGTGTGATTTAACCTTTTCTTTCCATATTGTGCAACATTAACAGGATTATCTTATAAGACCAGAATCAGTATATGCTGTATTTTACTGGCCCTCCTACAGTGAACCGATACTTTCTTTCACACCTGGGGAAGGGTGGTGTGTGAAGACTGATAATTTTTCTTATTTCCTTTTTTTTTTAACACTGCATTATGCTCAAGTATTTGTAGTGTTTAACAGTTTACCATGTTTCTCATTAGAGAATTAAATGGGATTCCTGTTATTGCTGCATTGGCATACTGGTTTTTTAATTGTTGGGAAAGATTTGAAAAATGCAAGAGTCCTTTCAGGTTTATGGCACTGCCTTTGCAGTGCTCTGAGTTCTGTTGAATTAAGGCATTAAGGAGCTGAACCCCGAGTCTCCTTTAGTACAAACTGCTGCAGTAGGCCACATTCTGACTTGGAAAAATTATATGAATTCTACATATTTTTTTATGTTCCATAGAATTCAATACGCCACAATCTCTCTCTGAATCGTTATTTCATCAAAGTACCACGTTCCCAGGAAGAACCAGGCAAAGGCTCATTCTGGAGGATAGACCCTGCCTCTGAAAGCAAATTAATAGAGCAGGCTTTTAGGAAAAGGCGGCCTAGGGGAGTACCTTGCTTTAGAACCCCTCTGGGACCACTCTCTTCTAGGTAAGGAAAAACAGATGAACAAAAAGACTATGGCTGTTGTTTAATCTTCAGGCTGATACGGACTTGATAGTTTTGGATACAGTCACAAGTTTAGTGATTTAATTTCATCCAGACTCAATATTTGAATTCTGTATAGTTTACAAGGAGGCTGCCCCATGCATTAGGCTTGTTTTTATTGCTTGTTTTTAGCGTTAAAGAACTGACTCAGTTTGCATAACTAACTGTCAGATGGTTAATGTAAGCAAGCCTTGTTGTGCCCTTGGTTGGTTGGGGTTTTTTTTGTTGTTGTTTTTTGTTTGTTTTTTGTTGGTTGTTTTTTTTTACAGAACTGTAATTCTACTTTTTAACTGCCATCTACTGCATTTGCAGACAGAGATGACAATTATGTATTTAGTTTGATAATGTTCAAGCAGCATTCATGGTGGGGAAATAATGTGAGTTTAAATTACTCCCTCTGTAAAGTTACAGCCTTTCAGCTGGTGCAGATCTTTTATTACTTGCCCCCTAGACTGAGATTTGCTCATCATTCTTCTCCACCAGAAGAAATGTTCATGTTTCACAGATTGTTTAAGAGACCCTCCCTAGAAGGCATCCAGCCACTTCTTCTCCATTAACTATACCCGACATTTGCCTTTAAATCCTGTCCCTGTTTTAACAGAAGCTTTATAAAGATCGTCAGAACTGCTTTGGTTTAACTGTTCTTGCCGGAAGGCAGAGGTGCCCCCCTGTGGGCAGTGTGTGTTATGGTCTTTTTAGTGGAAGGTCACTGGCTTTCACAGTTCAGAAGTTAAACCATATCAGCTGCTGCTTTAATTTTTAAATACAGAAGTGCCCCAGCTTCTCCTAATCACTCTGGAGTGTTGTCTGCACACTCCAGTGGAGTCCAGACCCCCGAGAGTCTGTCCAGGGAAGGATCTCCAGTCCCGATGGAACCTGAGCCTAGTGCTATCCAGCCAAAACTAGCGGTAATACAAGAAGCGCGATTTGCACAGAGTGCCCCAGGTGAGGAATCCTGAAGTAAGCGTTTGGGAGTTGGAGGTGGGAGAGGGCTATTACCTAAATATTATAAGACTTCACATGTACACCAAAAAAACTGGTAAATAGTTAACCTTTTAACATTTAGAGCAAGACTTTGCTAAACACGTAAACATGCCAGGTAAATGCTGTTTGCACACATATGGACTGTTGTCTGTGTGCTCAACCTTGGTCACTTCGTTGCTAAGCAGAGATTGTACTTCTGTCTGGAATAGGACTGTACTGATTTGTAACTGTTGTCACTTCCTTTCAAAACATATTCTTTCTGGTTTAGAAAAATAAACAAACAAACCAGAAACTTTACGTTACATAGGTTACAGAAATAAGCAAATGTCTTGCCACACATCTGTGGTCATGTCATCCTTCCAAAGGTGAGGATAAAATGAATTTAAAGGATAAAGAGAGAGAGAATAAATTTGTGTGATAAGAATTTTCCTATTTTAAAAAAAAGAGCATAAGTTATGATGGGATAAGGATGTATTTGTTTAATTACCTTAGTTTATATACTTTTGCCATCAATTTTCTTGGTGATTTTTCTGGTGCTGCAGAAGTGCCAGTGACCATTCTGTGACAAAGGCAGACAGAGATGCCAGGCTTTCCCCAGCCTGTGAAGCTGAGTTTTGCCAATGCAGACACGCTCTACAAAACACTTCAAGGAAAGGAGTTTTACTAAATGAGTATTAGACATAGCTTTGGTAGTACAGCTGCTCTGGGGGGAAGGTGGCAGGGGGTGGCTTTTGCCCAAATGGTGTATGGGTCTTACTGAGCTAACACAGCACTTGCCTTGAATATGTGGCTTGGAATAGCCATGTGTCATAATCTTCATTGTCTGGTTTTATCTTTTGGATCATTCAGGTATTAGTGAAGGAGGTCGTTAATCCTCTGAAGTTTTAGTGTTAAGTTTAAAAGAATGACTGGCTTAAGAGAAATAATTAAAATTGGCAGCCTAATTTTTATCTCTTTCTTGGTAGGATCACCTCTATCTAGCCAACCAGTTTTAATTACCGTACAACGGCAGCTACCACAAACTATTAAACCTGTCACCTACACTGTTGCAACTCCTGTGACAACATCAACATCTCAGCAGCCTGTAGTTCAGACAGTTCATGTTGTCCACCAGATACCAGCTGTGTCTGTCACAAATGTGACTGGATTAGCACCAGCAAACACTTACACTGTAGCTGGACAGGCAGTAGTCACGCAAGCTGCAATGGTAACCCAGCCCAAGGTAGAACCTCAAGAGAATGGCGACCACAAGGAAGTGAAAGGTGAGAACCTGTGCGGTGGGTTGGTTTGTTAGCTCCTTTATACACCAGGGTTATTATTTGAAACTTTCTTCCATATGAACACCTGCCATATTTGGCTAAAACTGAAGATTTTTGCATCATAATGTCTTAGATATGTTGGAGCTAGTAATAAGACAATATATGTTTTCACTGGGGGTTGATTGAGTCAAAATAAATGGTTCTTTAACACTTTCTTGTTATTAGCAATGTTTTGTCTTTTCTTTTTCAGTTAAAGTGGAGCCTATACCTGCTATTAGTCATGCTACAATAGGAGCTGCTAGTCGTATCATTCAGACATCTCAGACCACACCCTTACAGACAGTAACTATAGTGCAACAGGCACCTCTAGGTCAACACCAGCTACCCATAAAAACTGTAACGCAGAACGGAACGCACATAGTACCCATCACCACTGCGATACAAGGACAAGGCAATGCTGGTATGTATTGTGTCCGTCTGTTCTGTGGCTCTGTATGTGTTAAAAATCTCAAAGTGGCCAGTGATGAATTTTTGAATTCTGGTCTCATGTCTGTCATAGTTATATTGAAAGCTAAGTTCTACCAAAAATTTAGATTACAGCCTTGTTAAGGGATTGTTCCCTCCTTGTTGGTAAGAACCAGTGTTTCTCCTCATTGATCATTACCTGAACAGCTATTTATTCTCTTTGTGGTCATTATAGGGATGTACTTAGTGGTGACAACCCGTCCTCCCTCCTCATTAAACCCAGGATATAAACAAGTTTTAAAAGAAGTTCCTGTAAAACAGTGCCATTAAAATGGTAACTGCTCCCCAGATGATTTGTCAAGAACCAACCAACAGGAAAACAAGACAGAACTTGCTTGTGGGTTGGCTTTTTGAACTGTTACTTTTTATTCTGTTTTTGTTGAACCTGTATTAAAAATGACAAAAATTCTGTAAGACTGTGAGATGATTCTTGTCTGAATACCATCTTTCTCCTCTCAGACTCAGCATTCTGAGTCAGTAGCAGCACTCCTTCATAATTTTCGTATATTCACACTTGTTCACAGAACGTTCAGTTTTGGTTTGCTTTGCAGGTGCGTACAGCCTGCTTTAACAGTTTCACTTTGAGACATGATCTGATACCGAAGTAGCTTTTTTGTCATAAAATATATTTACAGAAATAGTTTTAGGCTATCTTTTATCAATTTATTACCTGCATTTCTGCTCTGAAGTCTTTCTGATGGAGTGAATTATCTGCTTTGTTTCCTTTTTCCTCTTCTTCCATCACTGACATTTATAGGTCAGTGTTCTGTCTGCTTCCACTTCATTTCCAGCTTAGGTAAAGCAAAAGCAGTCACTGTCAGACTTCATATGCGCTTTTTTTGTCAGAAGGGATGTATGAATTGAGATGAGGGTCATGTGAAATATACTGAAAAGTTATTTTTCCAAAGTAAGAAATAATTCTGTCTGTTTTCCAGACTCCAAAAACTCAACTGGTTTCAACATGTTTTCTTTGGTAGGGAAGCCTCATGGCTGCTAGGCACGTTTGGCAGATGTGGCTGAACATCAGAGTTGTGGTGCTGCTCTCTGTTTTCACTACGTGTGATAGGCTTGCACTTGCAGTGGGGGGAGTTTTCACTCTGAGATTCCTGGGCTTAAATGTGTCATGAGATGTTCACATCTTGAACTGCCAGTGAGGTGTATGCAGGTCCTGGTCTCTCTGTTACGGTAACTCCTCAACCAGCAAGAAACCAGGTAATTCTCAGGCAAAGCATCTGAAGGTGGAACTAGGGCTGCAGAAATACAGATTTGTTTGTGTGTGTCTACAGATACGTCTGCATTCACACGTGTACATACATACGTCTGTGTTCACATGCATACATCTGTGCTTACACACACATTTGTGTGTGTGTGTGTGTGTTTGTCTCTGGAGAAAGAACATTTGATCAGTCTGAAAGCTAAGAAATCCAGAGCAACTACTGTTCTTCTAACATTTTGTATTTGCAGTAAGAGGGTGCTTTCAGCTCTTACTCTCAGCAAAACAGTTTGGCAGTGTATTTTAGTAGCTGTCAGTAACTGAAAGCTGTGAAGTCCAAGATGAAGTCAGGTCTCTTATTACAGAATAAAATCATGTGACTAGGTAGTCTTTATTTTGAATTTCAGTGTAGATTTTGAACATCATTGTTCTTTTGTGTATTTTGTGCTTCCATGTGTCAGTTGTGGCTGCAGCCAGGAAGTCTTTCATTGAACAGACCCTGGAGTGAATAATGCAGTAAAAGTCTTAATGCATTTTGAAGATGAGGGGTAAACTTCTTGGTTTTTATTTAAGCAGCAATAAATTTGCAGCAAGGCATTTTATTCAGAAGTAACTGTCTCTATAGCATCTACTCAGGAATTGTACAAGGAATAGCTTTTCCAGTAGAATGTGAGTGACTGTTGAGATACAAGAATAAAGTATTTTACAATTGCAGTGAAGCTTTTTGCGTCAGATGAATATCTTCAGAAGTATTTGTGCTACCAGTAAATACTAAGTACAAACCAGTTTTGTTACATGCAGAGATGTTATTCTGGGTATTCTCTAGGACAGCTTACTAAGAACAAATACAACAGGTTTAACAAATAAGCATTCCTTATGTTTAAGCTAGAGAATTATTACTAGCAGAGAATGCTGTAATAATGTCAGTGAAGTGATGGTGCTGAAGAAAGGGAGCTTGTGTGCAAAAAAAGCAGGTGGTTTGATGATGTTTAGATAAAGTTTCATGAAACGCAACAAAGAAGTATTAGTATTTTGCATTATTTGCAAAGACATTTGAATAGCTGCTTTAATAAATTCAGGGTTGATATTGAGAAATAGACTGCTAACAAGTGCAGAAGGAAGGGTATCTCAGGATGTCTCAGAAGGTTTAAAGGACTGTTAATGGTGACTTGCACTGTCTCTTCCATGGAATGAAAGAGATTAAAATCTTGTATAGGATGTTTGAACTGCATGCATTTCTGTTGATCCCATTCAGTTGTGCACTTGAATCTAATCAAGTACATCATTTCTTCATCCTACTGCTTGTTGAAGCACTGCCTATTCCTTACATTGTGGGTACATGTCTCATCGTCTGTCAGAGAGGAATTGCTGCTTGAGTCAGCTGCATCTCCCGGCTGTGTGATTGCGTAGCTTTTCTTAGATATTTTCTGGCCACAGCTGAATATGATGTGGCCGTGCTCTCCTTCCAGGCCAAGCAATGCAGTCTGTGGTGATCCATAGGCAAGGCCAGATTTTGCTGAAAGGAGATTTTGAATTCGCTTCCCAATTCTGTCACAAATTACGGTGTAGATTGGCTTTCAGGCATTTCATCTTTCTCTGTTTCCAGCTCCCCATTGGCAAAATGGAGATCCCTCCCCGTTCTCCCTCCTTTGTCCAAATCTGTGTGAATGTTGAGTGACTTGGGAAAATGTATTTTAGGTTTGTACAAAGATTAAACGATTGGACCTGAGTCTCAATTGGGATTGCTAATACCCCACGTAGTACAGATAAAGGAATTCTGCATTTTAAGGGAAATGCTAGTTCACTTTCAGCGTTGTCTGTTTTGACAGGGATTTAGGGTACTGAAGTTTTTATTATCCTTTTACAGCTGCTGCGAGTCCTTTGCATATGCTGGCAACCCATGCGTCTGCATCGGCATCTCTTCCGACAAAGCGCCAGAACGGAGACCAGTCAGAACAGCAGGAACTGAAACGTATCAAAACAGAAGACGGAGAGAGCATAGTCATAGCTGTTAACGTGGACACCCCATCTGTGGCAGTGAGTGATAAAGGCAGCCAGAACTAGAAACTTAGGGGAGTTTTCTTTTCTTTTCTTTTCTTTTTTTTTTTTTTAAATAAACTCCATGGTGCCAAAAGGAGACACTTAAATATAACACCTAAAATGTTGGAACATGTTCTCACGCAGTGGGGAAAGGGGCCCTGTGATCAGACTTCAACTTTCAGCACTGAAAAAATACCCAACACAGGTGGCCTTAAAACTTGGTAATTTAAAGTCAAACTGCAAACCATCTTGTTCCAGAGGCTGTGACCCCCGCTCCTCCCTGCCCCCTACTGAACTGTGCACACTGAGAAATACAGTGTTGGGGAGGGCTGCAGCTTTAAAAAAATCTTTATCAGATTATTTTAAGGACTGAGTATCTCAGTGTAACGGCAGCATGATAAGCGCTTAGTGTGAACTGGTTTCAAACGATTGTATATTCCTTAAAGGGAACAGAGGCAAGGAGCCATTTCCTCCATCTTGGCAGCTAGCCTTTCATAACGACCTACCCGATGCAGTTGTTGGTAGATATGCAGTATTTTGTTGTTCACATGTGGAATTAGAAATTTTTGAGGTGTATTTTCATTTCTTTGCAAAATAATGGGGTCTTTGACATTTCAAATCACTCCATTTCTACTCCGGAAACTTTGGAATCACACAATACTTTTCATGTGAAATTTTGTTTGGTAAAAAACTGAATGTAGGGTTTTTTTAACCAACGGAATGATTTACTTTTGTCTGTCCTGTTAAAGTTCAGATAAAGCTACTTTATTACATCTGCAAATTTTCATATTTTAGCAGTTGCCTGATAAATTTAATCAAATTTTATTACCATGTGTAGTGATCAAATGCTTCTTTGGGCTTGCATGTAACTGATTAGAAATTACAATGTAAATGAGCCGTTAACTGACGTAAAGAACTGCTATGAATTTGACCAGAGCTGCACTTATCTGTTTCTCTTTCTGCTACCTTTTGCTGTTTGTTACTTTGTGTTGACTTTGACTGTCCCTGGCATATTTTTCCAGTCTAAAGTAAAACAAGAGTCTCGCTTAATATTGTGTATGTTTAAGATAACAGACTGTTCTTCATTTAGAAAGATGAAATTCTTTATCATGAGTCCTTTTAAAAAGAGAGTAAAATTATCTTGTCAGAGGTATATTCGATATTTTTAAGCTTAAGCACCCATCGGTAGAAATTAATCTGACCAGTTTCTCCATAACACTTTTGATGTCATACACTGGCCTTTCGGGGTCTCCATTGAGAGCAGCTGTTGTGGTTTTCTAACAGTGGCTACCATATTATTATAATATTTTTTTTAAGTGTGTGTTCTGCAGTTGAACATTTTAAAATGTATTGGTAATTTCTCACTTTAATTGTGGTAATAGATTCCACTTTACATTTCAAAATTAAATCTAAACTTAAGGCTGCTGTTCAGTCTTTAATTCACATAACGTCTTATTTCCTCATGCAGTAAGGTGAGTGAGAGCTAGGTAGTCGGCTTACTTTGAATCTGATTTTTGTCATTTTCTGTAGTAACGATGCATTATTTATCTTTCCTTTTCCACTACGAAAGGAAAAACTGTGTTTTCATGATGGACTGAACAGTTTGGAGTGGTTTATTTAGGCAGCTTTTGGGAACTATTTACCTAAAGACCAAATATGAGAAATCTGTACAAGTTTTGTGTTCATCCACAAAATGGAACTGTTACAATGTCTCTGCAGATAATACATATTAAAAACTTATGAAAAAAACTCTACACAAGCTGAATTTATAACAGGCATTTTTAAAAAAGAAAAGAGCATAACCTGAAAAGAAACATTTCTGTAAAATTGCAACATTTTCTTTAGAGGTTTTAAAAAGAAAAAAAAAGTAAAGTTTTAACATACTTTTTTTAAGAAAAAAAAATCCAGTACTAGTAATTTAATTTGGTGTTGAATGAATTGACTAGAATGTGGTTTATTTTCAGAAGTGAGAATCTGTTCACAACTAGGGCTAGGTGAATAATAGTGTATAAGATTTTTTAAATAAAATTAAATTTTATTCAGCAAATTAAGTTGAAATTACTCAACAAGTGTGTTTGAAATATTTATCTGTGCTTTGGGGTGATAAATCCGATGTACGTTGGCAGTGCCAGAGGAGCGGTGTCAGCCCAGACAAGCCGAGGCGATCGTCCCTGCCGGTCACTGGTAGGCAGAGCTGTGCGTGGTGGCCTCCTGGGCAGAGGGGGAGATGGGAATGTGGTCTGGGGCCTGGTTCTTCAACGTGGGGGTGTTTCACACTTGTTGGTGCATGTGGAGCTTTACACAAGAATGCGCCTTCGTTCGGATGGATGAACCCTTCGAAAAAGCTGTGCGATGTGAGGAAACTGCTTACGTTCTTACAGAAAAGTAACATCTGCTTGTCCGTGCTTTTGGTGATGCTGGAGAGTGCTCCCAGGGGTTGCTCTCCCATGCTTTTGACTAATGCGGGTTTCTCTGCCTTGCTTGTCAGGCCTTGCTCAAGTAAGGCGCTAGGTTGTTGGAACAAAACTGCTCCCTGGTTTCTCTTATTTCTGTGCTTCCCACCACTGGGGGTAAGCGATGGTGGCCACGTGACAGCAGAGGCTGAATGAGACTCCTGCCATGCTGCTGCTTCTGAGGCGACGCTCGTGACCTTTCTTGAATTGCTCTGTCGTGGGGATCGTCCCGGCCTCCCACGGTCACCGTGATCTTTTGCAAATGGAAAATTTCTTCAGGTGATTCATGTACATAGAGATCTGACCTCTCTTTAGGAATTGATGTAACCTTTCCGGTTACCTTTTGTGTTTTATGATGCGTGGTATTCTTTCCTTTTGTGCTCTTTCTAGGCTGCCTGTTCAGTGTTCTTGCTCTTAAAAGTCAGCTTTTGTGTAATCTTTACGACGACTTTGAAAAAGACTCGGAGTTCTAACGTATGGAGGACCTGTGTGCATTCAGTTCTAGTGACAGAAGCGTTCACCTCTGCTGCCGCCATGTTCTGTCCTTCCCTGAGATCCCTGGCTCTCCTGGTCCTTACGCCAGCTCAGGTTTTGCTCAGCTGCTTGTGGCCATGGCCCCAGGTCCCAGCAGGGCTGGGAAGGCAGCAGCATGGTCTCCTGGGATGTTCTTGCCTTTGGACACAACAGCTCTGCCTTCGTGGTGGCCATTGTAACTGCAGCCGTGGGGTATCCTGCGATCCAAGGTGATGCCGTCTTCAGCAGAGAGGGGATGGTGGATGGAGGGAGTGGGAGACTGATCCTTTCTGGTCAGTGTGGTTTGTCTCCATTCTGAGCTGCTGCTTCCCCCTGCCCACATTGCAACACGTTGACTGCAGCGGTTGCAGTCTTTGTGATGCTGTTTTTAATTTTCCTGATTTAGGGAAATACCTGTCCCATGCTAATCCCAAAAGATACCTGCAAAAGGACTTGTGCTTCATGAACCACTTAACCATACAGATGGCAGAACTGGGAAGACTTTGCCTTAACTCGCATGGCTGTTACAATGCAGGTTCATTTTAAAATACTGGAGTTTATAATTACTTAAATCCAGAAGTGAAACTTGACATTTCAGCAATCTCTGTTTGGTTCTAGGTTTTATATCTTGATTTAATTTCCCTCAAAAGTAAAATTATGAGTGGTTGGTAGTCATTAATACAGTTTGAGTCACAATTTTATATAGCATGTTTTATATAGCATGTGATTTATATATATGTGCGTGTGTGTGTGTGTGTGATATCTAAAAAAATGTATTTTATAGCTATTTCATTTACACTAAATTGAGTGCTGCTTTCTACTAACCTGACTGACCCTTTTCTATACAGGTGTCTTAACTATGT
>NW_010197425.1:0-19104 GCF_000695765.1 Mesitornis unicolor | reverse complement strand
ATGTAGTTTAACTTTCCTGCTAACAATCCTTCAGTGTCTGACAAAATCAATTGATAAAGGAAACGTCTGAAGTCAGTGCATGAGTTGCTGCTTTTAACCACCAGCTGCTTCGTGATCTTGTGGACTGGCAGATGAAAACAAGCTTTCCTCTTGCTTTTACTTGTTTTTTATCCTAACTCTTAATCAATCCAGACTTGAATTAAGAACTATTTTCACCTGTATCAGACTTGAATTAAGAGTTAATTTTAACTCTTACCAGAATCTCATTCTCTTAGAAGTTGTGTTAGCATCTGGGGCTACATACGCAGCCAGGGATTTGCATTAGTTTGGTAATTTGACTTTAAAAATGTTGGCCACTGATGTACTGATTTAGCAGAGTCTGCCATACTAACAGGTTGTTATTCTTTAAAATAACTTTAATGAGATGTGCACTTTCTGGAATAGTTTTCATTACTGCTGGTTTGGTTTCTGATCCTCTTTTTATGCTTTATACGGGTTTTTTTGGTTTCTCATCAGAGTTGGGGAAAAGCTTTTGTCTGAAGTACTAGAAAAGCGTACTAGAATGCTGGCTCTGGTTTTCATGTCAATACACTCGAGAGGTGTTGGGGAGAAATCAGAGGAGGGCTACAAAACCACTGTAAAGGGCTGCAGTATTTGAAGCTGAAGGAGCATAACCTGTTCCTGCAACAAAACGTATGGGCTATTGTGTGAAACTCACAGGATCTCCTACAACCCAGACCAGTCCCTGGCTTGTTTCAACAAATACAGTCCTTGGGGAAGAAGAAAAAATGCTGTAAAATGGGAGCACTGAAAGGGCTTTGTAAGCAAGAGGTGGATTCACTCGTGCGTGGCTCCAGGACAAGACTCTGAAGTGCAAGTTGTGCCGTAGCCTTTGTGTTCAGGCCCGCGGTGTCCGCCACAGCCCTTTTGGCCTGCGTGTGTAAGGACCGTTCCCGTGTCTTGCATTTTCTAATTTCACTGATTTATCTTGGTTTTTCTGCTTTAATGTGAATACTTATAGGTTCTGAAAGAAATACTCGTATCCTGTGGCTCCTGCTGGCAAACACCTGGAATTGCTGTTGACTTTATTGCATTGGCTGATCCTTTAGTTCTCCTTTCAGGATTTTGAACTGTGGCATGCGTGCTGCGGAAACAGACGGCAAAATAGGGGGAGAAAAGGTGTTAGTTACTTTTTACATACAAAATAAATTGATAATCCATATGCTTAATAGCGATGCTGATGGAAATAGTTGTTTTTCAGGAGTAGTCAATTGTGCAAATTCTGCCATTTCTGCACAGATAAATGCAGTCTGCACCACTGACCTGATCCCTTCCGGGCAGTGGGGCTCTCTGTTGACAACTGCACTTAAAGGAGTCATGCTGTTGGACCTCTGGGCTGTAATACTTAGCTTAAGCTACCAATTTTACATTTTAAAATCTATTTAATCCTCTTTTGCCATATAAAGTGGACTTCTGACAGCTTGGCTTGCCCTGCTTTTACTCTGCATCCTCCTGTGGCGCAGGGGTATGTGCGAAAGGTGACCGGTTGCTTATTTTTCTCTTTTAAAACTTGCCTTATGTGAAGCGTGAGCCCCTTTCTGAGAAAGGCGATTCCTCAGCATCCTGCCCAGGATGACTGGGTGGTTCTGGAAGGCCCAGCGCGTGGGTGAGTATTGCTGCTGTACCCCATGGTGCAGGCATGTCTACAGCTGCCAGTCTTGGTTCTGAGCAACACTGCAGCCATGTGGTATCATAAATCAGTAAATGGGGTGGATACATGGTCTGTCAGATACTTACGAGTACTATTTATTTTCAAAAAGTGACTAAACTACTGTTCCATGATGCAGTACAGCAGGAGGTGATGTGATGAAGTACTGGCAGAGCAACCTCGAGCCAGCTCCAGGTGGGAAGGCTTCGATCCCAGTACAGCAGCCTCCATACTTACAGATAAGGATCTGCAAGTAGTGCAAGAGGAAGGAATTTGAGATTAAATATATGTAGGTATGTATTTAGAGATTCCATGATTAGTACAGCACTATGGGCTGCGTGTGCAATTGGTGTTATCTTAATTCTTACTGTTGCACTAGAACACAAGTTTTAAGGGAAAGTTTTAATCAACCAATATGCTTATAGTCTCTGCTCAACGACAGGATAACTTTAATGGGAGGGCAGGGGATGGTTTTTCAGCATACTAAGAGATGTAAATGCTTCAAAGCATAGTGTGGAAGGCTTAATGTTTTAGTTAAAGTAGTTTTCTTGTTGTTGAAAGTGAGTGCAGCTGACTGACAGCTTAAAACTGCACCAGAGAGAGGATTTACATCATCCTCAGAGCAAGGTTCCCAAAGCTTTCCTGTGCCTGCACTTCTCCAGGGAGATGGTAGTTCCCAGTTGGTGATGCTGCTGGCACAGCTGGTAAAAGGTAAGAAGCTTCTGAACAGCAGCTGTGGTGAACGGGGTGGTAAACAGTGCTACCAAGAGCTGGTTTGCACTGGAAGCTGGCCTTGTTTTGGCACAAACCCCAAGGTACCTGTCTCAGGCAGTAACTTGGGTACTTCCTGTCCTGTGCTTACGTGGCACAGGCAGCACCATTCCATTTCTGTCCTTCAACAGCCACCGCTGGTTCCTGGTGCATATTTATTCCCCCAAACCCATGGCACTAGAAACTTTGGCTGTGATCATCAGTGAATACAGCAAAATTAGTCACTTTTATTTAAAAGAAATAACATATTACAAATAAGTGTGCAAAACAATTTCTGTGATTAAACACACATAAAAGCAACATGCAGCCTTGACATCAAAATCTGCGTAGAAGTTAGTCCTTAGTATGTTAAGTGACACTAAGAAGAAACTTGTCAAATTTAAGAGAGTTTGCAGCTAAAGAATCCTAGAGTGGACTGGTGTGTCAGATTTGAAGCATCTGTGAAATTAAATCCCAGAACAACAAGATCTCCCCCAGGTATTCAGTGCTGGGGATGGAGAGCTTGTGTCTGTTTCCCTTTCTGGTTCAGCATCTTGTGCCTCAGTTCAGCAGTAAATATTAATTGCCATATCACGACTTTGGGAAGGAGTTTACAAGTCAGTTGGTTTAGTCTAACCTAACTGTCCCTAGGCCAACAGTATTTAGTATGCAGTATCTCAAATTAAAAAAAGAAAAGTTTGCAAGTTTAAAGCCATTGCAGAGAAGTTTACTTCATGCCACCTTGTGCCACCTTTATTGTGCTGGATGTGTGAGTGGCCTGTCTGGTCTCCCAGCTGAATGACAGCAGTTTCAGAAGCAGTCAGTACAGCTGTCACCAGCACTGAGGGTGGTTTTTAAACCTGAATGGCTGTTTTGTTACAGAAGGAATCACCTCTACAACTGCAGGAGCTCCTCGTGCCCAAGGGCTCTGGGTGCCTGCTCTACACACTGAGGTGAGGTTACTTGGGTCAGCCCATGCCTAAACGTGCCTTCAGCTACACTGTACAGTTTGACACCTGGACAATTGGTGCTGATCACTCAACCACCATCAGCATGTGTACAGGAACAGCAGTTGGTGGCCACAGGACTACCACCACCCAACCCCATCACCAGCTCAGAGGACAAGCATGGTTCAAACGACAGTCGTCTGTCACCTGGGCTCCTCTGTTGCTCTGGGGTGTGTTCAGGCAACACTCCTGCTCCTAGCCCAGCTGGTGGAGTTTTACCCATCGTATTCCCCCACTCCCAGCCATTCAGTGGGAGTAAAGCAACGCGGTAAATCTTTTGTTTTCACATCCCGTTTTCTAAGGCCAGCTGTACATTTGTACAGCCCCCTGCAGATCTTCTAGTGTGGCAGGCACTCGTGTTCAAAGTCATTTCACAGTTTAGATTAAGAGAAACCCAATAGGCAGAAGCTTGTTGAAAGCCACATCTTGAAAACTTGAGTTGATGACAGTAACCCAAATAGATTTTAAAGATGAATACTTGCAGAAATGAGAATAAACATATGTAGTCCACTACTTCAGAGCTTGTTCTGATCATGTTGGGCCAGGCTTCTCAGTGAGGTCTGCTAAACTTCTTGATCAGTATTGGACATTCATATACTGTCCTTCCAAAGATGTGGAATAGCCAAGGCAGTGCTTTGACCCATGCGCTGCCTCAGCTCAGTCAAAGCTTGTCATCCGTCATTTCTAGAAACTGAGCATAGACATCCCTTGAGCATTCTCCTTTTTGGTTGAATAAGAACTTGTAGTAGCTGCCATCTGCACATATTGCTGAAACAAAACCAAAGCCATGATAAGTTCAGCTGCTCCAGAGGTACTGTTCTGTTCAGCTGTAGCTTGAACTGACCTCTCCACACTAGCAGGACACACAAAGAGGTGCTGTGGAAGAACCTGAGGTCAGTCAGCCCTCATTCACCATCGGTCAGCCCAGCCCTGCACCCAGGCTCGCTTCCTTCTGCCTTGGGCATTGTCTGACCTCACTCCTTGCACTGCTGAGCGGGAGAGCTCCCTGTCATGGCTGATAGGGACATGCAACCTTGTCTCATCTCTGCCTTTCCTCCAGCTCAAAGCCAGCGTAGTTCAAAACCTGGGGAGGCCTCCAGCACTCACCTATGACGGCGTTTGGCTCTGTTCCAAAGGCACAAATGCACGGAGAGCCTGAGGGAACCTGAAATTTGGAGAAACTCCATTTGGAACTGAAGTACTTGGGTAGAAAGCTGGCAGAGGCCAAACTGAAAGAGAGGAAAAAAAAAAGGTGTAACAAAGTAGTGAGGTGCTGGCTGGAGTTGACGTAGAAGTGCTGATGTGTCTGAACAAGTCACAGGGTTCACACTAAGTGCTATTTCTGATTGGCTTTTTATTTTCTTCTAAGTCCTACATCTGCAACTTCCCTCAAGCACAACAGATTAATCCTGCCACCTGCAGGAGTGCAGGTATTAGCTACTGCTTGACAAGACCAGTTTTAAATGCCATTAAAAGAGCAATCCCCCACCCCATCCATAAAGGTTTCAAAAAGGCTCAAACCCTACCTTGACTGCTTATTTCTCTTAGGGTCTTCTGCAGCAAAAATATGTACTGTGCCATGGTCACTGGATACACAGATTAGGGAGGCATCCTGATTGAAGTTAATACTGCAGAGAACACAGACAGTTCAGTAGCTACTGAATGCTCCCTCAGCTTCTGGTGCACGCAACCCTGCTGCAGTTGCCTGGAGCAGCTGCCAGCCAGGCAGGCAAGGTGGTAACAACTCCTCTCCTGGAGGAACTGGGACTGCCTCAGTGCAGCGCCTTTGCTGATGAACAGCCCCTCTGGGGTTGAGGGCCTGCTCTATTGGGACCAGCCATGCAGGAGGTGCCCTGACCGAGACATAGTTGGTGTGGGCTGTTCTGCTACTTCTGCTGGAATAAACTGCACAACCTCTGCTGCAAGGAGTAGCCAAGGACTGAATAAACCAGGTACTCATCTTGGTCTCTCTGGGAAGTGTTTGGCTGTATCACCGCATTCCCCCTACTGCGGGGTGGAGGTGAAGGTGAAGTATCCCCTCGCTAACAGTTTGTTAATGCAGGGAGGTAAGCCTAGCAATAGGTGGGATTTGGTCCCAACCCCTGTAATCTGCGCTGGGTTCATGGAGCTGCCGGCAATCACTTCCTGCTCACCAGCGCTGAGCAGAGGGAGAAGCACAGGCCCAGTGCAGCCCTGGGACCTGACTGCCAGGAGGGTTCTGTGTTGTGCCTGGTCCAGCAGAGCTCTCCTTTGCTTGCTGAAGGTGACTCGGGTGCTGTTTACCAGGCTGCCTCAGTACAACAGTACCCACAAGACTACAAAGCAGAAGCAATTAAACATACCAGTATATATTGGCTGCCTGTGATCCTCTTCGTAGCTCCTGGATTAAATGCCCTGATGAAGTATCAAATATTCTTATAAGAGTCCCCTTGAAAAGGAATCAAGCTTTGTATTAGGAAAGACAACTCTTGACACCTGTGAATGCGTCCTAGAGTTCCATCTACCTGACCAGCAGGCCCCACATACAGAACTGGGTTTGAGAGAACCTCTCTTAATGTTAATTTTTTTGGAAGAATATTACTTCCCCCCCCACACACGATTACCGCAATGTTTCACTGCTTTGGCGTACAACCCTGTTACTTAGCTACTCAACTAAGTTTGTTTCATCCAAGTTACATTTGAAAGCATGAGTGCAGCCCAGGCATTTGTCTGCCCACACTGGCATTCATTTGTGTACAGACTTTTCTGCCCAGGTTTGAGTAATTTCTTTCTTGCTCCCCACAGTCAGTGCTCTCTTCTGACTGCTGCTGTGCAATTTTTTCCACCTAAGTATGATCAGGCTGTGGCTGCTCTTGCCTTACATTCAGTTCGGTTGAAGTATCCTACAAGAATTAGTTACCTATCACATGCTCATGATCTGTACTGATCCAAATCTGAGAGCCCCCACAGACAAGCCAGGTTCCAGACAGATACCGCATTAAAAAAGTGCTTCATTTAGAGTAAACCAAATTTACATCAGAGGTGTAAAACAAGGCCATGTATCCCAAATAAAGCAAGCAAAAATTCAGTAGTAGTTTCTTCTGATGAGGAGTGGGTACGTATTGTCACCTACAACTCATGCTATACACCTGGTTAACAAATGCATCTCTCCAGTCACACACCAGTAACAGGACCCAGCAGACAAAGATTCAGGTGAATGTCGGTGTGGCCTGGATTTTAGACACTTGCTTGAGCTGGCTGCTGACAGCATGCTCCGTATGGCAATTTGCCCATGCTCTGATTTCAGTTTGAAAATGCTGGTTGAACTTCTCTACACAAAAAAATGAATGTCTTGGAATAATGATCAGCTGAATGTATATTATTTAGCAGTGGAGTCAGCAGTTTTAAGAGCTGTGTTTAGACGATGTACAGTAGTTAAACTTAGTTAAGGGAGACTATGGCTGCATTTTTTTTTAAGCTTTTTAAGCTATAGGCCATGCAGTAGAATATTCTAAACAGAGATTTGTTAGATTAATTTACATTGTCCTTGAGAAACTCATTTCAGTTAAGTGGAAGAAAGTAGCGCGTACTCAACGTGCCTCAGGTGGATGGGCACAGCAGATGGGGACATCTACCCTGCAGTCCTTCGGACACTTTGGAACCGCTCATCCCGTGGGAGATGAAGCTTTCTGCAGCCTTCAGTGAAGTCCCCGAGGAGGAGGCAGGTCTGTGACTTGCTTTGCCTTCTCTCTACATCTCTCTGCATCAGCCCAGCCCAAAGGGATTTGCACCAGCACCAACTTCTGGTTTGGCAGCGTGGTGCATGCTTTAGCCCTATGGAGTGCACATCCTCAGACTATTTGGTAAATATTTGAAAAGTCATTTTATCATTTACACTCTGTATGAAAACACCTCAGTGTGTGTATGAGAAAAATGGAAGCAGTGCAGCTCCGTCCTGGTCTGTAACAGGAGTTAAGCCAGAGCAGGATGAGGTCCTCCAGTATGACAGACCTATTGCCAAGTACTTCTGTAGCCAGTGGTTTTGAAGTGAATTTAAGCAGAAACCAACAAAGGTGAAAGAATGTAAATAAGCTTCTCCCCTCCACCCTTAATTTTTTCAAATTAATAGTACTGATTGAACAATAGATGGAACGGGAACTGCTCGGTCCAGATCTCATTCAAATGTCACTGAAGTCACTGCTACAGCCACCTAAAACATAAATGCTACCTCAGGCACGGCCTTTGGATTGCTGCTTGGATATCCTAAAGGGCACTACAGATAAAGGACCAAGAATGTGTATTTCAGTGACTAATTTTCCAGTTAGTTATTTCTATGTCTTTCCTATGAAAAGATGCGACTTCCTATTTCAGAGGAAGTCACTACTCTAGAACGCATAGGAAATCAGAGGCAGGAGGAGATTATTCTTACTTTTTCTGATGCTGTTGCAATTCTTGTTCCCTGCAGGTTTAAAGCGATACAACTCAAGACTCCTTCATGAGCCGGTATGTCCACAGGAGGCTTTTCTGTATTGGCGAGATCCACTATCTGCACGTGGCCAGTATGTGTTCCAGGAAATGCAAGAAGAGAATTATTACTATTTGGACAAAGGACACAGAGACCTAAAAGACAAAAATTAAAAAAAAAAAAAAAAAAGAAGAGAGAATAACTGTGTAATTTCCATAACCTCATAAAGTTTTCAAACATAAGTTTCTGAAATACCAGTAATTTCAGAATAAACAAACATCCATGTAGTGAAATCAGAATTTCATTTTAATGGCTACTGCAGTATCCCAAAATATGATCTGTCTGTAAGTGCAGAACACAAAGAGGAAGGGGACCAGCATAATTTAACTTGCTTGCATCACTTTACTTGAAAGTAATCTAGTTGTGGTTATCCAAAACTTGGATGTTTTCAGAGATCAGTCCATCAGTCTGTTACAGCAAAGCTATTTAAATAAGAATAAAGAATCTCCTTAGCAGCTCAGAAAGGGTAAGAGTTTCTAAGAGGTGGTATTTTAGTTTCTCCTCCATCAATAAAACTGATTATTATTAATTCATGTTTGAACTTAGTTCTTATGGCACTTGCACTTTTGTTTTTCCTTTGTAGGTCTTTGCAGACCATTTAGGGTAAATCGCTTCTCTCCCAGGTGTTCTGCTGATACCGTAAATTCCTGCAAACTCAGCCTACAGCTACTGGGGCAATGGGTGGGCATCACGAGGAACAACACCCTCCTGCTGGATCTTCTACAGTCTGCAAGGAGGCTGCGCTGCCCGGAGAGCAGCCAGCGATTCCCTGTTTGCTTCGGCTTGAAAACTGCCAAGGATGGGACTCCAAGCCTGAGCAACCTCCTGGTGCAGCAGAAAGCATCTTCCTGACATCCAAGCTGATCCTCCCAAGGTACCAAGCATGGCCAACACCCCTTGTTCTACTGTCTGGCACTATCAAGAAGAGTTTGGCTCCATCGTTTCTGTAACTGTCCTTCAGGTGGCTGTGAGCTGCCAGCTACAGACAGCCCTTCACAGTCTCCTTTTTTCCTACGCTCTGGGACCCTGACAATCTCCACTGGAGGACAGAGTTGTGCTCGGGGGCAGATGTGCACACAGCTGCCATTACCTCTCCAGTTTCAGACCCTCACCTACACTGCTAGTCACAAGTGTGCGGCTGACATGGCAGTACACTCATCTCTGCCCTCAGGACTCTCCTTCAGACAGTGCCTCAGTTTTCAACAAAAACATTTCCTCAGGTCAAACTCAAGCTCTGTCCCTCCCACGCCTACCTGGGGCCTAGAACAGGCATCACTGCACTACACAGTCCTGAGCCTGTGGCACTAACACTCGCCTTGTTTCAGGATACCTGCCGCTCCTTTCAGCAGAACAGTATCAGTTAGCCAATTAGGCTCTTTTGGACGCTGTAGAGAACAGTTTGCTAGACAGTTCTAGCTCTATTAGGAAAGAGGGATGATGCGCTTCAAGTTTGTGTTTATCATTAAGCTTTTAGCACAAAATACATCAAGGTTACAGGTTCTTTACAGAGGAAAGCATATAGCTCTTATAGAAATCAAATGTATAACCTATCAGGAGTACATGAAGAAGCTTTTCTGTGCCGAGTATTAATAAATTAACCATTTTATAAACCCAAAAGCATCTCCAAAGGGCATGACTATCGTGCAGTAAGTAAACTGCTTAATGACTTATAAATGAGAGTGATTCAGGCAGCTAAAGATAAATAACATGTCAAGAACAGAATAAACTTGCTTCCATTCCCCAGCACACACACACAACTAACCTTTAGGGTTGTAGCAGGTTTCAAAGACGTGCAACTGGTGGGGATTGTGTGTGAATGTGAAAACTTTAATCATTGAGTCCAAGACTACCACAATTCTGAAACAGACAAGAAGTTCCTATGACTTGAGGTGGGTAAAACAGGGACAGACACAGCAATTCAGATCTGCAAAGGCTTTCAGTGGATTTAATGGCTATATTCTTCCCCCTCCCCCCGCCCCCGTCTCACAGACTTACAGCCTTGCAAAAAACCATGCAACTGCAAGCCTGCAAAGCACTTTTTTCCAAAGCTGTGACAACAGAACCTCTCCGCCCACACACACACAGACTCCAGCTGTTAACAGATGCTTTTGCTCTGGAGATCCGCTTGAATTCCCTTCACTCGTCCACACCCAGAAAAACAGGCTGTAGTAGCCACATGAGAGCATTTCCCCATGTTAGGGGCCCACAGGCTTTCCCCTAAGGTTTCAGATAGCAGTGTACTTGAGCTGTGATCCATTAACACCTAATGCTTGCCCCCAAAAGCCTGTTTTACCTTTAACTGCTGGTGTTAAAGCATAATCTTTTTCTTTCTACAAGCAGCTGGAAAGGAGCAAGTGCAGCGTACAAAGCCAAGCTGCACGTCTGGAACACTTCTTGTACCTACCTATCTCTCCGCAGCTTAACTGCCTTGACTTCTGTAGAAAACTCTATCTCAATGACAGTCTTCTTCTTCAGGTCATCCCAGATCATTACTGGAACAGTGCAGAGATTGCATTAGATCATCAAGGCACATCTGAAGATCCGCATCGCCTCCCTTACAACAATTCCCAGTTTCTGAGAAGGCTGATCAAGAGCTGCATCCAACAGCTAAATGGTTACAGCCTGGCATCCTGCTAACCAGAAGGTATTTAGCTGCCACATATACACCCACTCTCTCATGCTATGACTCATGCAGGTAAGAGCTGGTAAACTAACCATAAAAGCTGACAATAAAAACACATTTTTCTAAAGACAAGCAGTTGTTTTGTTTTGTTTTAAAGGTTATTTTTTGAAAAGTCAAGAAAGTAGCATATTTCCCTACGAAGCTCACCAGCCAGGGCCCTTTTCCCCCTCAGGGTGCTGAGCCCTAGAGCCTCTTTGCAAAGTTACCTGTGAGAAGCACGGAGTTTCTCACCAGGTCTCAGACTGGTCAGTGCAGGTGACAGCAGTGATGCAGCTTATTGCACCACAAGGCATTTGGTGTGGGAGTTCTTTGCAAGCTCTCTGCAAAGGCTTTCAATGGATTTAATGGCTATATTCTCTTTTCCCCTCTCTTCTGAGTTTCACACAGACAGCAAGGCAATCACTTACAGTATCTATTCCTTGAGACTCACCTTTGTTAGGCGGGTACTTCGGCTTCTTTCCTCCACCTACTAGTGCTAAATAGTTGCAACGAAACAACATTTCGACATGGCCAACACCACCTTCTAGGAATTCTGAAAGACAAAAGTATTTTATTGAAAAGTGCCAAAACCTGTTAAAGTGCCATCTAATTTTTACCACTGTAACAAGAAAAGCTCATGTTACCAAGCACTTCTCGGGCACCTGAGAAAAACAGCATCTTCCTACACTGGCTGAACTTACAAATCAGAATCCTCTAAGAGTGGGTGTGACAGACAGTATTTGCAAGGGGATTTGTCTTTATAGGTTTGGTGGAACTGGACTGGACCCTCTCGTGCTGTTCTCTGGAGCACACCCATAGCTGCTGGGATAGGTAAGAAGTACGGTCCAGCCCCAGCAAGCCTCCACTCAGGAACCAGTGCAAGCAAGATATATCTGCTGGTACAGGCAGTTTCTCATTTATAGCACAAAGAAAAGGCTTTTTTTTCTTTTTAAGAATCTCAACTGCAGAGGAAGTAGTGTAAGATGCCATGCTTATGGTACAAATGGGGGAAAAAAATACCAACCAGGGGATTTTATAATAAAAAATTGTTTCTATTTGATGGTCTTTGAGTAGGGGCTTGGTTTCATTTACACAGCTTAGAGGGACGCTTGGCATTGCACTGGGGAGAGGGAACTGAACTGTCAGAAAGAGAACCCGTAACTGGCTTTTTGAGGTAGAAGAGCAGAGTTAAAAACAACCTTCTGCTTTAAAAGACTGTCCAATAACTCCACACACTGGCAGTCTGCAGCAGAAAAGGTGGATGAAACTAGTAAACCATTTAAAAGCTAGAGGAAAAGTTGAAATTTCACAAGTACTCAAGAGAGACCTACTGTCAGAAATAGGATAAGAAGAAAACAGCAAAAATGTCTTGAGGAGCAGGGAGGGAGCACTGCAATGGAAAGACGCAGGCATACACATGAAGGATAGGACGGGGGAGATGCAGCTGGGCATTGAGCAGCACTGCCGTAGAGCTGGATGAGGAACCTATGCTGGGACTTTACACAGCGCTGAAGGTAGATAGATGGTGGAAGGACGTTCACACTGGAGCAAAGCCTTGGATTTCATACAAGTCTTTGTGGTTTCTTCAATAACACTTCTGACTGCTGAGTTTCCTTCCTGACCAGTTGTACTTGGACACTACCCACTTCTGCACCAGATCCTCCTCTTAACTCCATTAAAGCACTTACAGCATGACAGCACATTTTGTTATGAAGAGGTATTATCACAGCAACAAAAAGTCTTCAAATATTTACAAATTGTAACCTGAGACAATTTTAAAACATGCGGTGTGTTCTGAATCTACGTTAGAACAGACACTTTGGTCACCTTTACACTTCTGACAGGTGATGCCTGGATAGGGAACTTTATCAACTTCCAGATATGAGAGACAAGCCAGAATCTAACAGTTCAGACTTGGTTTCATATTGGGTTACATATATCAATCAGACAAGCTCTGACTGGGACTATCTCAGGTAGGTTTAAATATACAGGAAAGATGAACAAGATTTCACTGTGCCCCTACGGAGTCTGTGCAGTCTGACCTCTCAAGAATCCACTGAGGAAAGGCAAGGGCTCCTGAAAAACATTTCATGACAAGGGTCCTGGAAATCCATCCAGAGCTACTGGCAGGGAGGGTTTTGACAAGGGACCCAACAGGACTCCAACCTGAATTCCGATCCCCTTAGCACACTATCACCATGATGGGCTCAACGTTGCTTATGGAAGAATTCACTATTAAGAGCAGGGAACAGTCTGTCAGCTTTGGCCACATGAACAGAGACTGAAATTTCTTACAGCACTAGGAAGTGAAAGCATGCCTGGTTTCACAGGAATTGCTATTTTAAATACATTTTTCCTCTTATTAAATGCTTTCTATGACCACAGGCTGGAAGTCCTGGGAAGCCTGATCAGCATGGCAGCTTTCTTCCTACATTTAGGGTTACAATCACATGACCAGGTTTAATTTTCCCTTATTTTGTCTCAGTTATGTTTGCTTTCTGATAAAAGGCCCCACTACCTGTTAATATAGCTGATCTAGTAATTGCTGTTAAGACATTACAAAATTTACCATCCTGAGATCCTCCCAAATTTTTTAAGCATACAGAGAATATAAAACATAGAGTATTGGAGGTTTGAGCTCGCAGTGCTCTTGCAGGCAATACTCTAAACAAGCACGAGAAATGTTACATTCAGATCTCCAGTAAAAAGGCAGTAGTTTTAATGCTGTACTAGATAAATCAGATTACTGCACAGGAGCAGAACAATTTCTCCTGATGGTACACAATACCGCTGCAGCGAGTGGCTCTTCTCCCACTTGAGAATAACCAGGCAACTTATCTCCCATTCAGGACTACAAACAATACCAACAGCGAACACAACTCAGCCTCTGCAAGAAGGTGAGGCACTTTCATCCCCAGCCAGCTGTATGTGAATTAATGGCACCTAAACACCTCACCAGGCAGTGGCATAAGTGAGCGTCCCTTTGGGGCCAGCATGGACTTCCCTTCTTCGGGCTTTATCCAAAGCCTTCCAGTGATGGGACGGTGAAAGCTAAGCAAGAACCTTACAGGAAAAAATCAAGGAGGCTGAGCTTCCAGCACAGAACTAGCGTGGTATAATAAGCAAGCATTTTACCTTGTTTTTCTTTTTCTTTGAGTGGATCTGCATTATAAACTCGGAATCCATTTTCCATTCCACATGCAAAGCATCCTGTAGTAAAAAGCACATATATATACACATATATAGTAATTGTGAGATACACTGAAGGACTTAAGCAAGAGCCAGAGGGTTAAGAGCGCATTACTCAATAACTGCGTTGTTAAACTCAAGCTGAAGACCACTTGCAGGCTTTGTTAGTGATTGCAAGTGCAAACCCTTGAGAGGAGCTGTCCTCTACGCTGGCCTCCACTGAGACTGCAAAGTCCTCCGTATCCTTTCAAACAGGTAAAAAAACAATGGAAGGAAAGGAGAGCAATTCCCAACCTATCTGTATCCTCTGCCATACACCACAGAGGGAAGGAAACCTGCCTTTTAAATGTTATGGTTCAACAGTCACTATGAAGCAAAACCCTTCCTTTCTCATTAGATCTGAATTTACACTGTGATTATGACTATATGAAGTATGATCCACAGCTCCTCAACCATAGTTTTTATGAATGCTCTAGTGAGACCCTACCGAGACAAATGCCAACAACTACAGACATAGCTCAGGTCTAAACCAGGGAATAATTAGGAGCCAGACTAAGATACTGTGGGAAAGTATTTTAGTACAGAATTATGCATGTGCCTTTTTAGTGAAATCCATCAAACTCCAAGTATCCTGTGCTGCTGTTCTACTCTACGATGGGTGAATACTGTTACTAATATAAAGAAACACCAGTGTGAAGTTAGAAGCAGCTACTGTTGCTAGAGGCAGGCTGACAGAAGATTAGTTACTACACAGTTTATATATAAAAATATATATAAAAATCTAGTTAAGATCTACAAGGTACTGGAACAGATATTCAAATTATTCTGGTTTTCTTCTCATGCACTGCAATGACTGCAACAATTTAAACCCTTCAAGTAAAACCTGAGGAGCTATGTGTAAATGCACCCTTTCCTCAAACTCAATACCCAAGAATCACGGAGGGGGCTGGGGGAAGGAGGAAAGGAAGTGTTCATTCTTAACACAAGGTCTCCAAAGCATTTGCTCACAGCCTGGTGAATTCCTCCACACAAACCTGACCTGGGTTGCTGTGGAATAATGGCTCAGAACTGACAAAAGGGCCCAGACTACACAAGACGGCTCCAGGTATTCCTGGACCACTTTCAAAAACACAACAAAAACCCAACCAAATCCCCACAATCAACCAAGCCCCAGCAGCAACAAAAAAAGGGCATCACACATCCCCTGCTTTACAGACCAGTATCTTGTGAGGTGAGAGGTGTATGTTTGGCAGCAGACTTAGGGTTCCTATTCACTGAACTCACGCATACAAAGGAAAAATTACTACAGAATCCATCTCTGCACCCTGCAATGTGGAAAGGAAACAAATTAACCCTCTTATTTTACATATAGTCACTAACAGCGGTCACAGACCCAATATACCAGCCTGTTCTAGCAGTACAACAGTCAGCTAAACAGTGAAGAAAACAGAACTCACAAAAAAACTACTCTCCCCACCCAAAAGAAATACAGGCACAACTTGACTCTGTCCAAGTTTCTGTAATAAATCAAAATTTACTCTTGTTTATGTATGTAAACACACCTAGAGAATGGTTAAGAAAAAAAAATAAAATATATAAAAAAAATCAGTAAACATATTGCAATGGATGTCTTCCAATGACCTACATTAATTTTACCTCCTCCCTTCTCAGTGCATTATTCTTCAGTTTGCTCTGTCAAGCAAACACAGGAGTGCACTGCACTGCAATCGCAGCACTAAGCAGCTGCCTCCCCACACAGGGTACTGCACGGGGTTAACTGGAAAGCAAGTTACAATGGAAACATTTCTCTGTACGTAAAGCAATACTGCACAGGATGAGAACTAATCTGTTTCTGGTAGCTGTAGCGTGTATCCATGTAATTGTTTTTCCAGTGAGTTTTATAATACAATATTGTATTTGCAGGAGAGATGAAGGAAACTGTTCCACAGTAAAAGACTGCTGTAGAGTTTTACTTGTGTTAATAGCAGTAGCTTATAACAAATGGAGCATTCCTCATGCAATAAAATGCAGATATTACATTTCCTGTAGCACCACTACAGCTTCTCTGCAGGGCTGACCTCGTGACTAAGACGTGGGCTGCTTTTAATGTCTTGGGAATATCTACAATTTTAACTGGAGACAACACACCAGAACTGAGGGAAGATGAGAGACAGTCCCCACAGCCAGTCATTACTGACTGAGATAACAAGGTCTTGGTCACAGCAATGCCTGAGCCAAACAAGAGAAGAAAAATATAAACCCATACGGGAAGAGTGCTGCTACTCATTCAATCCCAGGTTACAGAACAGCTCTGGAGCCCAGCGTTTCCCATCTGACTGATCCCAGTGTTCACCAGTGGGATCATAGACTGGGCAGCTACAGCTACAGCCTGCGAGCTCAGGTGTACGAGAGCTGGGGACCGGCAGCCAGAAGAGGGAACTGCTGCAGTAAAAGGTACAATTCCTTCCTCAGGAAGGTCTCGTCTCATTTTAAGAGAGGACAGACATGCTGTCAAAGAGCCACTGACAGAAGACAACTCAGATACTTAAAAAGTAAATTAATTTCAAGAGAATTACTACCCTAACCTGCAGTTGTGCTTGTTCCTACAGTAACAGTACCATATGGCAACAGTCCTGGTGAGGGCACAGTGAGTTTTGTTTGTTTTTCTAAAAACAAAGGAAAAAGAAGCATTAACTTAATGACTGTCCTAGAAGATGCCCAGGCTGAAGCGGGGGCGGGGGGCATGCTGACTAAAAGAAATCTGCAGGCTTTTGGGCCTAAAATCCAGAAATTGCAACAGTGAAGCCTAGGGAAGTGACTATGGCAGGTGCAGTTCCTTGCACTTTAGCTTTGCTCACCACAGTGTATTTAGTCTAAAGCCATGAGAGACAATACAGAACTCCACCAATATTTATGGGGTCCTACAGATACACATTTCAGTCCACTAAAGGAGATCAAGTGAATAAGACAAGCGTTTCAACACCTCAGTTTTCAAACTAACTTCAGACTCCAACGGTGACAAGAGAGACTTGTCAGCAATGTACACACATACTGTCTGGTACGGTAATTTATTTTGATGTTCATTTCTGTGAAGCACTTTAATGTCCTTCTGAAAGGATGAGAAAAGTGCCTGAAATCAGGAGTACGCCAGCTTGGAATTAAGAACCTAAAGTCAGAACATTCTCTTAAAACACCTGAGAACACCCTGCAATAAAGCCCTTCCATTTTGGGGGGTTATATTGGGATTTTTTTGTTTTATTTTTTTAATTTAAAGTAAAAGGTGGCAAAGGCACACAATATAAGAATATAGTATCATTCAGGGTACGTTTCAGAAAAACTGCAGACACTAGCATTATCACTTGCCAGTCATGGAAGTTAGGACTTGGAGAAACTTATTAGATCATTCCTCCCATCTCTGTGGGACTGGCCAGTCTTTACTAAGAAATTAGGTTATTGTGACAATATATGCAGACACCCACATTACTAAGCTTCAGCACTCAAGTGACTCATATTTCTATTTTTGGTAAAAGCAACAAGGAAGAAGTGAGCCTTCCCATTTATCTACTCATCTCCAAGCTGCCAAAGAACCTTTTCTTTAGCACGTCACCAGTTTAGGGCCTTCTCTAAAAGTTAGCATGCTACCTACAGTTCAAAAGTCATCGCTCCTAAGCGGGAAGAGCTCCGGGAGCCTGCAAATGAAAGGCAAACGTGGGTTTAGTTCAAGTTTTTCAGTTGGCCAGGTAGGATGGGACTGGAATACTGTTAGGAATAAGCTTCTCAGCTTACAGATTCCCAAGACAAGTTCCTTAACATACTTTGGATATGATGTTATTCAAAAAAAGTGTTTAAGTTGCATTTACTGCTACAGAATTTAAGGAAGCCTTTGCCACAAACAATAAGTTTTACATGCTAAAATGATATTCTAAAGGCGTTCTGCAGTAAGAGAGAGACTTATCTTCTTATACAGTTCTCTATGACCCAGCCCCATCACAAGTCAAGCATCAACTACTACCACTTCATTACAGATCCCTGCAGATTTGAAGCGAATCTCATCCTTACAATTCTTTTTCCATCACTGTTGCAAACGCAAGATGAAAACAAGTGCAGAGTTGGTGAAAATCATACTACTCTTTTGTTTTCAATTCACCAGGATAGCATGAAGAGAGATACCAAGAGGCTTACAGCTTACTACACCACTGACAAACCTCAACAGAGACGTTACACTAGGAGCAACAGAATCCGTGTTTACACACGACTGCAACAGCAGCAGCAACAGGTCTACAATGGCAGAAGTTGCAAGACTGTCTTAGGCAACAGTATTCTTTGTTAAGACAAATGGATGTTACAAAATTACGACCTTCTATTCCTTATTCCACAAAAAGGACACTTATGAGTAAGACTGCTGCTATTTTTACATTGCAAAAGCAAGGCGAGGCACATGCACCCCCTTTCTAGAAAAGGCCTTCCCCTTTCTAACAAAGTACACCAAGCACACAGTTCTGAAGCTTTTCAGTGGTCCATGTATCTGTACTTGTCTGCCAGTATGATTAGATGTTTTAACCACCATTTCTAAAATACCAATCAGAGAAAAAAAAAGAAGTTACACCACTAATTTTGAATCCAAAGTACACAGAGAAACGGACGCTTTGCAAGGTACCTTTTCAGTAACGCAGTTTCAAACGCACATCCCTTTAAGCACAGCATTTAAGGCAGATTTATACACCTGAACAAGGCAAGGCAGCCAATTTTGGGCAGCACAGCTCGAAATAAGTCCCAAGCCACCATCTCAGAGCTGAATACGAAGACGCACATTAACCACGACTGGTCCTTCTCTCCCTCCGCTCCACCCAACCAACCCTCTCCGCAGTGGCCGGGACACACACTGCCACACCGCAGCGTTCTCCTGAGCTAAAAACAACAGGAGAATGGGCAAATCGCACTCCACAAACGCAGCCTTCCCGGCTTTTTAAAGCAAGGGCGATGCCTACCTCAGAAACTACACCGACCGGACCTCGGGCATCGTGTCCGGGGGAGCGAGGGCGAACAGGGAGACAGAGCCACCGCGCCCTGCCTGCCCACCGCTCCTGAGGGACGGGATCACGGGCCCAGGGCAGCCCGCCCTCCCCTCCCGCCGCCAAGGCCGCCCACGCCGGATGCCTGTTACTCACCGCTGCTGGGAGCCGCGGCAGGCCCGGACCCAGCACGGGCGCCGCACTCCCGTCCCCGGCTCCAGGCGGTTACCTCCGCCGGGCTCCCACCCGCCAACCCTCCGCCGGCACAAACC
>NW_010197424.1:0-1937 GCF_000695765.1 Mesitornis unicolor | reverse complement strand
GGCTCCCCAGTTCAAGAAGGACAGGAAGTGCCAAGAGTCCAAGAGTCCAGCAGGGCCACAGAGATGAGGTGTGGATCCGGCACCCATGGTGAGACAGTGGCCTTGCCATGTTTCCTTACCATACAAGTGCTATCACTTGGAGAAGTGAACACTGTGGAGCATCTCCTGCTGAGGAGCGGCTGGGGCCTTGAGCTTGGAGCAGAGGAGCCTGAGGGGTGCTGTCATTCCTGGGTCTCCATTTGGAAAGGGCAGTGTCAGGAGGAAGGAGCCAGGCTCTGCTCTGGGCTGTCCAATGCCAGGACAAGGGGCAATGGTCCCAAGCTGGAGCACAGGAGGTTCAAGCTGAAGATGAGGCCAAAGTTTGTGAGTGTGAGGGTTATGGAGCATGGCCCAGGCTGCCCAGAGAGGTTGTGGAGTCTCCTTGTGTGCAGACACCCAAAGCCCTGGCCGTGTTCCTGTGGGACTGCTCTGGTGATCCTGCTCTGGCAGGGGTTGCACTGGGGGAGCTTTCCAGGGCCCTTCCTGCTGCTGACATCCTGGGATGCTGTGATTGATATTAATGTTGTTGTCAGCATCATCATTGTTACTGTTGTTGTTATTACTATTGTTATTATTACTACTACTACTATTATTATTATCATCAGTATTATCAAGTGCGCCGACATCAGCAACATCCCTTTTCCTAAAGAAAACATATGAAAATGTGTTTTTTCTCCCATTTTCCTCAGTTTTGGCAAGGAAGCTCTCACACCACAATGCTATAAGAGGAACTCGGATCCTCTCCATCTGCTCAACCCACGATATTTTGCTTTTAGTTAAAATAATCCCCCCAAAAATAGCCAACAGAAATTAGGAACGGGGTAGAAATGAGGAATTAGGCAATGGCACGTTCAAGATGTTCAAAAATAGGGCGATGCTGCAAGCAGCGGCTTTAATATTTGTTCTATCTGTCATAAATTATTGCTGAGAATTTGGGAACCCGCAGCAGGATTAAAATTGAGCTGGGTCTCCAGGAAGTTGATTAATTTGGTGGGCTTTAATACTCTGTTTATTAGTTGGGTTGAATATGAAGGGGGTTTATTTAGCTGAAAAGAGATAACCTGGCACAAGTCTTATTCAAATCGACTCCCTGATTTATATCCTTTACCCTTTGCTTCTCTTCTGCCACTTTAAAAGTTCTTTTTAATGGCTCTGTTTTCTGCTAAAAAGGTTATTTTGGGGGGTGAAGTGAACGCTTGCGGGGCTGAACACTGCCGTGCAGCAATTGCAGTCCTCTTTTAGCAAATTTAAAGGGATCTCTCCACATTTTTAAACTTCAGAAGCTCCTTTTGACTCCAATTCTACCCTAAAAGGGAAATTTTGGAATGACTATAATTGATTTTTGCATTGAATCCCCAAAATTAAAGAGATTTGGACTGGGCTGTCCCATTGGGCGATGGTTCCTTGGGCCCCTTTTAACCCCCAAACCCTGGAAAGTTGGTGTTTCCTTTAAAAAAAAACCCCTATATTTTCTTACAAAGCAGAAAGCAAACCTCAGCTTCACATCTCTGAGCACAAATAATGAGTTTGGTGCTACAATTACACAGTATTTCCAGTGAATTTTACATAGGAAACCATTCATTTTGAGGCAAAACCTCCCTATTAATTCCAATTCTGTTACCTTTTCTTTTGTTTTCCAGTAGGAAAAGTATAAAAAAGCGGATTTTATACCATAAGCCCAGTGTTCCCAGTGATTCCCACTCCGTATACGGCCCTAAAAGGAAATGGAATCATAATCTAAGGGCTCTGTGGCACTTCTGGGTCCCAGGGTGTCCCCCAAAATGAGGAGAAGCACCCAGAGCTTTAAATATATAGATAAAATTCTGTCAATGTAGATATAAAATGTATACATATATAAAAAAATATATAAATATTAAATATATAGATATAAAATATCC
>NW_010197423.1:5845-41523 GCF_000695765.1 Mesitornis unicolor | reverse complement strand
TTTTTTTTTTCCTTCAGTTAAATGATAAGCAGGGTCAAGTTGGACTACATTTTGTGTTATAATTAATTCAAATTCATTGAAATTATGTATTTACTTAAAATCTGGATGAAGCTGGCTGATGTAGCTTTACATCTATTTTTCTGTTACTTGCATGACTTTGAATAGTTTAGACAGGATAATATTTAATCATGCCAAAAGTGTAATTGGGTGTTACATAGTCATGACTTCAGATTCTTTCAATCTTTTTTTTGTCCCTTTAGCTTCTCCATCCATATTCTGAGCCCTATTTTTAATCAATTGGGTACGCTTTAAAGCAACACGTAGTGTGTTCACAGGAGGATGTCCTCTTCCAGTGTCACCGTGGAGATCTTTTCTATCGGGATAGTTGGTTAGGATACTTCTGTGTAGGAAAAAGAGACAGCAGCAATTAAGAAACTTACTCAGCACTGAAAGTTGATTCAGTTATTTTAGAAGGACTGGAACTTTTGGCACCTAATTCTGCAACTGTAACTCACATCAGTGCTACATTTGATTTTAGGATTTTGAAGGAAAGCAATGTGCACAGAGTGTGTTGATAATAGTGCCAGGGCTGTATCAACTTCTTTTTTTCCACATTAAAAGGTATTTAATTTTAGTTCTGGGAAAAAAGGTTTTATACACAAGTGTATTGTCATTGGCAATGTGCAGCACTGTTGCAGCTAATGATATGGCAGACTTACTGTGGCTGCAAATAAGACTTTGTGGAATTTCAGGACAGCAGTCGGCAAATAATATTTTCATGTTACAATTTATCCTTTGGTCTTCAACAATTTAGGCAACATTTCAGCAAAAAGCGTGGGTCCTATGTTCGAGTTACATGCAAGTGGGAAGTTAGTTTATCCAATCTCAAGACACGCTCTTTTTATTCCATTCCTCATTTTAATACATTGCTTTAAATGGCTTGGTCTCAGCTGTTGAGGTGGAAGCAGCTTGTTACTTTTCCATAGCAAAGGTCACTGTGCATCAGGGTAGTCAAGTGGCTGGCAAATAAAACTTAAAATAAGCTTTTACTTTTATACTGCCATCTTGCTTTACTTGAAAAGGATTCTTTTACTTGCCTGGTCATTTTATTCAGGCAGGAAAAATTCCTTGCATATCACAGAATTCTGCTGTGTGAAGAGTATTGAATAGCTGAGGAGGATGGGCTTGATTTAATGTGTGAGGTGTGGGACTTTACCTAACATTGTATGAAAGCCCGATGTGAATCTTTGAGTTGGCTGGTGTGAAGATGGAAGAGGAAATGTCAACTTCAACTTTGTTATTTATTCTGAGCAATATTAATTATCTGCTCTGTGATTGGAAAAAAGCAGCCCCATGCAGAACCAAGGCAAGCACCAAGCCCTAATCCAATCAGTGTGATGCATGCAGCAAGTTTGCAGAATGACCTTGTGCATAATTACTCATTTGATGGCTGTTAGTAAATGGCACAAATGGAATCTGACATACATTAGAACACATTAATGATTGCCTTCCTCCCTCCATCCTCTTCTGTACAGAAAAATGATTTTAATTAAGACTTCCGTGATTAGTCATTTAATCAGTCATTAGGCCAATACAGATGGAGTCAATTAATTTTTTTACACTTGAATAGAGACTTGATGCTACTGCAAACCGTACAATCTATTTTTTTAACATTGTATCATGGGCAATTGCCTTGATGTCTGTCTAGTAAGTGTACATTACTCTTCCAAAAACTGGATAGCATTTACAGCACATCAGTGTTATGGCAAGTGTAGGCATGTTTTATTACATGCTATCCAGATTTTAATGAATCAGTTTGGGTTTGAATTCAGACTGATGATTCTTCTTGTTATGGAGCATCCTTTATTTTTTAGAGTAGTTGGGCAGAGTTGCCTTTTAAAAAACAAAAGCATTCAGCATCTCCTAATGCATTTTGGTATTACGTATGATAATACTTTGTGTTCCAGTGCTATATTTCATGCAAGAATTTCAAATGTTTTATGAACTTAAGGGCCCATTGCCCTGTGTCAGGGAGGACAAAAGAAAGCGCTTACTGGTAGGATGGGGCATAAATGGATCACATACGAACATAGCCATGAAAGAGGAGAAAGGGTTGTAACACTGTGGTGTCATGCAGAGTGCTAAGGCAGCCTCCAAAGTAGTAAGAAAATCTGCTCAGAGATCTTTTGGGGATGGCATGGTGTAGAAACCAAGTAGGTTAGATACTGAAAATACTGATTTGTATGACTTCAGCAGACCTTTGGAAGGTAGGGTGGGAGCAGTGAAAATCTTCAGTAGTACAGGAAACTCACAGGCAATAATTTTAGTGGGTTTTGTTTATATTCAGGAGTGTAGAACAGAAAGGTCTGCGTTCTGTGCTTATGTTTAAGCAGTATTACAACTCCATCTGCCAACTCTTATCATGTTCTATCCATATTTTCACTTATTGAGAAAGCAAGGGTACAATTTGCAAAAAGCAAATTTCAGCAGTTTTCTGCTTTCTCTGTGTTCCATTGTGTTTTCTGGTGCTCATGCTCATTTAAAGCATAGTGCTTGGAGTCAGATACTCCAGCTCCTCTGGATGTCCTGATCATCAGGTTGCAAAGACAGCGAGAAGCAGAACGACTGCCCATAACAGTTGAATGGATTACAACCAAGATACAAGTTTGTTCCGTCAGATAATAACCTGGTGTGCTAGGTATAGGAGCTGAACTGCAAATGGGAAGGTGTTTGTGCAGGAAGTACGAGGAGGTCTGGTAAATTTGGTTTGCATTTTAAATGTGACTGAATAATTGCTGTTGAGAAGTTAATTAGAAAGATCCTAATGTAAGACTGGCTTGTGACATGAGAGAAGATTGCAAAAGGAATGACTTATGAGTCCCTGTCTGGAAAAATCACTTGATCGAAAAGGACAATCAAATGCCAAGGCAGTGTGAGCTCCTTATGTGGAGAACAGGATCGCAATTCAGCTGGACTGTCAACAGACAGGCTCTGTGGAACAGAAAATGAGTGGAGATCCTGCTGCATAAAGTAGTACATGGATTAGTTTAATTCACTGCCACCCAAACCTCTTGAGTCGATTTCCAATGGAAATTAAAAACAAGGCAATTGAAATCTGTGGGAGTAAATGGGGTTAAGAGTCTATGCTCACTGCAAATTTTTGGAGTTAGTGGTGTTTCTGTTGCATTTTGAGATGTTGTCACCGTGCTGGGAGATGAAGGAGCTGTCCAGCCCCTGCACTTCAGTGGCTGCCCATCAGGTCACATCCTCACCACGTCAGCAGTTTGTTTTAATGTCATCTTGGTGGGCTATTGCAGAGGCAAAAGCCAAGGGAATAGGTTGATTTGTGTCTGTCTTAAGAAAGCTTTTAAAGACTGAAAAATGAGACCTGTCTTGTCCAGCCCAGGAATAATAAATAAAAGCAGGTGTGAGGTGCTGGAATTGAAAACAGCTGGATATGACGGATGTGATCTGACTTCTCTAGAGCTTCAGTCTTTAATCCCCATGGCTCAGTGTGAATATTTCCCTCCTGATGCAATGCAGAAATAATAAATAGAACACAGCATATGGAAGGGTTCCTAGACTGAGAAAGGAGGAGGGAACGCACCACAGTTAACTCTCCTTATGCTCACTTTTCCTTCACTTGTACATGTACCTCAGGAGCCTTTCTTCGTGCATTCTACTGATCCTCCTTGTCCGTTTCTTGATGTTTGCAGCAAGGCAGGTCGTGCTAAGATGAAAACAATTTGAAGCCTTTGGAAATTTGCGTTACAACTGGAGTCTACCTTAATCCATAACTGTTCTTTAGAGGATGTATAATGGTTCCCTCCCCATTTTTGATGTAGCTTTTGCACATAAATGCTTCTTCCTAATTAAAGTAGACACTGGACCGTCACTATAACTTGCAATGAAATGCTTCTCTGTACCATCAAAATGATCTGATACTTGACTAAAGCGTAGGGACATCCAGCCTTACTCTGTAGCTTGAATGTTGTCAAGTTCTTATCCTTGTAGTCTGCCAGAGGGTGGGTTTGTCCCCTGGAAAAACTCGAAATTAGAGAGTTCCATACAAGGAATGGATAGATCAGAGCTAAGGTGGTAATTGAGATGACATCAAATGATTCATTACACTTGTCTGAGACAGCAGGATTCAAAAATAGTCATAGTGCCATTTACTCCACCCAATAATATTGTTTTCTCTATTTAACCTGGGCTTAAAATGCTTTCTGTGTTGGAATGAATACTTTGGAGTGGATGTGAAGTAGTATGTAAAAGAATCAAAGAAATGCTCACTTAAGTAAATGATGTGTGGATTCTTTCTTTCATGTTTATTCTATTCCAAGAGTAATGATAAGATTCATCAGGGTCACACTTGGAAGCTGTCTTGCAAAGCAGATCATTTAGAAAAATGTTTTGGCACCCTGCTGTCTTGTCATATATTGCAAGCAGGTTGTGCCAAAAGAAAATTGTAGAAACTGCTATCGTAGAGTACAAAATCATTGGATTTATAATAGGGAGCCAGTGGTGAGAATTCATTATACATTCGCACCTGCAGATAAAGAGCATCTAAAATTGGAAGTTTTATTCCACTCATCTTTGATCCTGATATTATTAGATGATATTAGCATCATCCTACACTAGGTTCTGGAATTGGAGCAGATATGAGCTCCATCCATCAATTTTCTCATAAGTCATTCTTTCTGTACAGCAAGTGTATCCCGTATTTAAAGCAGTAGTTCTGGATACTGAGACACTTGGTTTCTGTTGTTACATTGTATGGTCCTGATCTCCTCTACATATCTTACCTTTTCTAAACTAATAATCTAAAAAATCACTCGGCTCAAATCATTCTACTGTCCTGAATAGAAACTTTTTCATACTTCTACAGTATTTGGAATAATTTAATCAAGTTCTAGACATGAACTGATATCTTTACCTAGAATTTGCTAATTTAGGCTCTTTATTTATTTTTGTAAATACATAGCTCTGTGACAAAATACCACTCAAACAGTAACACGTACAAAGAGCAGGAATTCTGCTTAATCTCAACCTACCCTTGGAAGCCCAAATTCTCTGTTTCACTGAACAGTCGTGACTCTGGTTTCCCAGTTGAGTTCTTCCTGCCCAGTTTTAGAGATTAACCCTCATATCCTACATGTGCTGGTTCATTTCCTTACCTTGCAACAAATTAATTATTAATTTCCACCTCTGACAGAGAGACTTCAGTCTGATGGCAGAGTGCACAAAGGAGTGAAGCACCTCCCTTTGGAGACCTCTCCTAAGCATTGGTGAGTTGCAGCGCCTTCGGACAGGTGCCATGGACCTGTTTTCTTTTGCATCTGTACACCTTTGAATGATTAACTGTGAACAATTTCAATCAAACTAGATGGCAGATTCTACAACCCTTCCTGTGATATATTTGATCTGTGGCTGCTGAAGTTCTAACAAAGAAAAGAGAAAATGATACTCCGTTTCTAATTAAAGAAGTAATTTTCCTTTGCAAATAGACTTTTTATCTCAGCTACAGTGTTAAGGATCAATGGGTTGTCACATGTATGTCTTTTTAATAAATGCCAGCTGAGATGACATTAAAGTGATAGACTGATCACTGTAATCAATGCAATTCAAAATTGCTTTATGTCTTAAATGAACTTGGTTCCTTTCTGTGATTCTCCTACAGTTAACATTGTCTGAGCAATGAAGTGCAAGGTTACATCTTCATTTGAAGTAAAAGGTGATGATGATATGGAATTAGTTTTTTTTTTTACAGATGTGAAGCTTTTGCAGTTTAGCTCCTGCTTTTATGCAATTCAAAGGACCTTGCTATATAATCATAATGCAAAAAAACCAACCAACCTAAAACCAACAAACCAAACATTAAGAGCAAAATAATTATATTTAAAGTAGAAGAAAATAATGTGGAGCTTTGCCCTTTCCCCAACCCTGCATCACCCCTCTTTGAGTTGCCAAGGCTTACTAAGATTAATATTCGCTTCACAGTAACTTTAATGTAAGTTGTCTTTAACATAAGTTGTCTTACTTAAGCCTTGAGTATTGTCACTCCAAAACACAGAAATTACTCAGCTCAAAGGCAATCATAATTGATATTTATGCATGAGCATGTCCATCTTAAAAGAATAACCGTGTATACGTTGTGCAGTGCCTGTACATTTGGTGACAAACACAGGCTTCTCCGTATTATTTCAAGTGATGCTGATATGTTTTGGTCTCCCATGAGCACATCATCCCTGGCCAGTGGCAAGGCCACGTATCTGTGAAAAGTCAGCCCTGCTGGTGATGCCGTTGGTGATGGTGCAGGAGGGCAGCACTGACACCAGAACAGGCTTATTTTGACCTAACGGAGTCTTTCCATACCATTATTCTCACAGTCTCATCAGTGTCTTTAAAATCTATTTATGCAGAGCACTTCAGAACTCCTTTCTTGTTCTGGATTTATTTTTTCAAACCCCTGGAGGTTCTGTAAAAACTCTCAGGATCCTTGTAAACCTTTTTATTTCTCTTAAAGTTGGCAGACTGACAGGCTTTAGTTATGCTTAGTGCTAAATTATTTATCTTCCTTTTCCCTCCTAGCCCTGACTTCTGAATCTTTAACTTGACTCTTGGGATGTATCTTTTTTTTTTCTCCCCTTTAAAGTGAAGCCATTTTAATCTTTTGTCGTTAGTGTTTTACCATAAAAATGTACATGCAAAGTTTGAATGTGTAAGTAAGTTTAAGATGCATTATCTGATTTTTCCTTATAATTGTAATTCTAAGTCTAACAAGGTAACTAGGTCGTATAAAGCATTTTATGTTTACTTGTATACAATTCTTACTCATCACCTGCATTCAACAGTGGATCTCAAATTGATTTATTTTTTTTTAAGTACCATTCCTATGCTATCTTATATCATGTGTCGTACAACAATCTTGAGGCTTTCAAGCATCAAAATCTTCCAGTTGCCGAGATTGTTTCAATGACGATGTTGAAATGCTGGTGAAATAAAAAGTTAAGCACATCATCTCCTTTAAATCCAGCTTCCCACAAAGTACAATGTAGTGTTAATGTATCAGTCCGTTTTTGATGGGACATAAGTACACAATTAAATACCTTCCTAATAATCCCATTATTGTGAGCTTTAAATTATGTCCTAATAACTTTAAAGTAGGAAAGAAGTGAATAAATGATAGAAGAGAGAACCTTTTTCATTTCTGTTGCTCATCAGGAGAGAAGTGTTTATTTTTACAAAATACAAGGATAACTATTTAAATAGTTGCTTTTTTTCAATATGCTTTAAGCTTTCCTATGTACAAGCTTAAGCTTTCCCCCTCAGTTCAAGAAGGACAGGAACTGCTTGAAAGAGTCCAGCAGGGCCACAAAGATGCTGGAGGGAGTGGAGCATCTCCTGCTGAGGGGCGGCTGAGGGGGCTGGGGCTCTTGAGCTTGGAGCAGAGGAGACTGAGGGGTGCCCTCATTCCTGGGGATCCATTTGGAAAGGGCAGTGTCAGGAGGAAGGAGCCAGGCTCTGCTCTGGGATGGCCAATGCCAGGACAAGGGGCAGTGGGAGCAATAGGAAGTTCCACGTGAACAAGTAGTTTCATGTACTAAAGAATCAACATGTATACTAGAACATATGAATAATATGTACACTATTTTAACATAAGTGGCTTTTAGTGTACAGCGTGACATGTATGTGACTGCCTCTGGTAGTACTCATTAGACACTTCTTTATAGTTTTCAAAACAGTTTTTTAATCTTACAAATATGTTGGCACCTTTTTAATTTGTTACATCAACTGGTAATATTTGGCTTATTTTGACAAAGGAAGGCAACGTGGCTTCAGGATACTGAATACTTTTGAAAATTCAGCTTGTTACTGCGTTGTTTTGAAAGTGGCTGAGTATTTCACGTTAAAGTGAACAGTGCAAAGCACTTTACAGGAGGAAGAGGCTTCAACTGTCTTAGAGCTAATAACAAGCAGCTCTCAACATGTAAGTAAGCAGCAGTATTGGTAGTAACAATCTCTTTATTCTAATCTTTAGATCTCACGTGACATCCAAGGAGTACAAGCTACAAAAGGATCAGCACCTCAGCAAGAATTCGAAGACATTGCAAGGTAAAGGTCTTTTTTCCCTGGCTGTATTATCATATTCATCAACTGAAGAGCTGGAGGAGCTGGTTTAGAGAATAATTTCAGGACTGAACATACTGATCTTGAAGATTATGTCAATTTTAAATTACTTCTAGGATTAGTAAAGAAACCCAGTCAAATTTTCCTAGAACTGTTTCTTTCAAAACATTTATCTTTAGTGTCTTGGCTAAGTGTCTAATATGTCATGTATCTGACAATTTTGGGTGCTAATTTTAATTAGGATTCTGTTGTTTCTGATATTCTCTGAAACCGTTATATTGATCTTGTACATGATTATAAGCAAGATTGCGGGAGCCTTCAGTCTCCTGCTCTTACAACACCATAAAGCAAAGTTGCAGATGGAAGGAAGCTTTTGTTGAGTGTTACTTTGAAAATAAATATGTGGCAGTACCGTGAGAAAGTGTGAATAAATGCTTGTTCCTGGGTCTGCATCATGAGTTCACATCAAATAATGCAACTGAATTATCTACTGAGGTTGTACCTACTTGTTTAAGTCACAAAATTGGCAGTTACTTTCCAAGGGGAAATATTATTATCTTCTGACTGGAGGGAAAAAATGAAATGTTAACCCTTTATTTCCTTAAACTGGATGATGTCTACTTCTTTCTTGTGCTGTAGCGAGATTTATTGGTCATTTTGAAAACTCTGATATTTGCTGTTTCTTACAAACGGGAGTGACAAAACTAAAGGAATTGTCATTGTAGGATTCGTGCTTCCTTGATATTTTTGTTGCTGTGAGCTTGAAACAGCCCATGCATACAGCACAGGAGTAATGGAATGGAAGATCAGCTCTGTTTGCTGCAGAGTGCACATTCTTTACAGTAACCCATTTTGGAACCTATTTCCAAGGGGCAAGATAAATTCCTCCATCACTTGGTGTCCATAAGCTCTGCTCCACACTTCCCCTTCTGGCTTTAAGCTGTGACTCTGCATACATGTGAAATTTAAAATACATAGAGTGTTCAAAATGCATCTTACTCATTTTGAGTATTCTTATTTTGACTTTCTTCATTCCAAGTTGTTGACAAGATAGATCTCCTTATCTTGTTTTATTAGACTGTTCCAATTGCCATGCATGGTACTTGCTGTAATACTTCTCTTTCATTTTTACTCACACAAGTATTAACAGTAACTTTCTGTTCTATTTTTGAAGTTGGTGACCTCTGAAGGATTTGGAACTCTGAAAGTTTCATTGGTGGAAAAATATCTGATATCATATTCTGGAAAGCCTATGGCTCATTAACTTATATCTATTAATGGCTGCAAAATTCATAAACCTTTACATAATGATTTTCTTTAACTGTAGTACTATTAATTTTTATGGTCGTTTTACTGTTATTTATGATCGTCTAAAGAGTCTGTCGGAAAAAGAGATAATCGCACAGGGTTCCCAATTTGTGGATCCTCTATGCCTCATAGTAATTGTTGCAGGCTCTATTAAAGATTAAGGAGGTTACAAGCTTTGACTTTATAAGGTGAAAGTAATTCTTTGAAGGGAAAGTTATATTATTAATAGCGATTGGAATTGATTACTCAAAGAGGTATAGTAGTTCATTAATTAATTCCATTCACTTTTACTACTTTAAGGGTTTAAAACGTTTCTGTCTGATCTGAGGAATCCTAATTTCTTTCTGTCTGCTTAAGAGTTATGGGAGCTTTTACACTCTTAAAGAAACCAAATGAGCAAACACACAAAAAAACCCCAAACAAGCCTGTAATTAGAAATAGGTAGGACTAAAAAGCTAAATTACTATGTTAATTTTAAAAAAATACTGGGGAAAAAACAATTTGTACTTCCATTTATTTCACCAGAATATACAGAATATATGGCAGTTCAAGATCTGTACTGTACATGGCATACGGATATTTAAAAAAGCTATTGCCTGGATAATGTAATATACCAGAAATAAAGCACCTAGCAGATATTTTCCATGGGGAGCATGCACAGAGTAAAGCAAAGAAACGCGTAATACAGGCAGGAGAGGCTGAGCTTTAGGAGAGGCTGAGCTTTAGGAGAGGCTGAGCTTTAGGAGAGGCTGAGCTTTAGGAGAGGCTGAGCTTTAGGAGAGGCTGAGCTTTAGGAGAGGCTGCATTAGGAGGGGCTGAGCTTTAGGAGAGGCTGAGCTTTAGGAGAGGCTGAGCTTTAGGAGAGGCTGAGCTTTAGGAGAGGCTGAGCTTTAGGAGAGGCTGAGCTTTAGGAGAGGCTGAGCTTTAGGAGAGGCTGGATTGTTTTACTTGGCATCCCACAGATTCAAAGGTTCCCATAAGAAATGCCTTTTCTGTTGATAATTCAGACCTAGCACCAAAAGTTGTAGCCTGAAGTCTCATTAAAGATTTGCATGCAAGGAGACTTCAGGGGCAGAGATCGATCAATCTGTTAGGCATTTTTTTTAGTGTCAATATAATGTATGTAATACCTTAAAAAGATTTCTTTCAAGACGTTGCACTATTCCTTGTTTCTCAATCTCATTCTGTGGGGGAAAGCAGTATTTCTTTCGAACTGTTTCCACTGTGTAACATCTACTTTGGTTTTCAGACTCTTTACATTACACAACCACCATGCGTTTCTATTGTTTGAGTTCAGTTTTCCATCTGCTAAGGCAGAACAATGATTGTCTCCTCGTCAGTTTGTCAGGGTTTTGAAGGCTGTCATTATTTTCTAGAAGATTCTGAACTCGTACATCTGGTCTGCATGGCCACTACGGATTCTAAGGCCATTTTCATCAGAGTCCTCAGTTGAACTTTCTCTGCTCCCTACTTTCCGTATTATTACAAATCTTGTAGTGGATAGCTGGCCTGTTTGTGTTAGTCTTGCGTAGTCACAGCAGCTTTTCATGGGAGTTGTGGATATAATTGGTACTCATCCAGTTTTACATATATGAATAGTCCCATAGGAGCTATTAATGCTGTTCATATGCATAAAGGGGAGAACATGTACACATGCTTATAGGACTTGGCCTATTGTTTATTTTATTACCTGAGAGCTTTGGAGAGAAAGTATCCCACAAATATACCAGCTATTATCCTATATTATTATAAATCACTGTTTAAATTGCCATTGAGGCATCTTTGGTACTTTAACTGTGTATTGTTCTGGGAGATTATTGTATATGCTAAGAAACTATAGCCCTAATTAGTAGCACAAATTGTCATGCTGTCTGCTCAATGATTACAGTTGTCTTCCATTTGTGGTTTAGCAGATATAACAGAATTTGGTGTTGGAATTGTATAGGTTTTTTCATACTTTGTTTTAATGCTTGTTATGATTGTAAATGTTTTTCTTGTCACTTCTCCCTGTTTGTGTGAAATGTTTGAAATATTTAATTCCCGACTTTCCCTTATCTTTTTCAGGCCGATATGTGCTTATGGTCCATGAAGTGACCATCCCCCCATTCTTGGGCCAGACTTTCACTCCTGCCTTCAATCTCTTGACTTTTTCCAGAGAAAACCAAAACCAAGAACAAAGATTCTTTCAAAGTCACCAGCAAGTAAAAAGGATCAAACCCCACAGCCAGGGGTAAAATGATCCATCAAATCCTGTAATCAAAAAGGCTTCATCCTTCTCTGGACTTTCTAGATTTTTCTCTCTTCATTTGCCCTCTGAAATATGCTTTTTAATGAACAGAAAGCCTGGAGTATGAAGTCTTTGTACCAGTAGACCTTGTTAACTGGCCATTTGTGAATTCTTTTGAGACTCCAGAATAATGAGCTACATCTGCTATTGATGCAGTGGCAGCTTTCACTGGGAAGAATCAGTTTTGTGCTTTCAGTTCACTTAATCAAGTTTTAGCAGCAGGCCTTTTCTAGGTTAGCTAATTTTGAACAAGTACATGCTCTAACATCGTGTCTCTGGGGACAATGAGAACTACACAAACTATGTCTCTCAGAAAAGCAGGAATCTCTTTGTCCCAGGCTATCCGTTTAGGAGTCAAATTTTCAGATTTGTTATTTAACCCAGCTAGATCACGATCCCTTTCCCTGCTGTCATGCAGACACTGGCTCAGTAAAACAAAGAAAACAGAAATTCCTGATAATTGTTTCCCCAGTGACATTTGTCGGATCGTGCATTGGGACTATGGAGACTGTGTGTAAGAGCCAAGATCTCAAAATGTCAAAATGTAACAATAAATGAGCTGGTTTGATATTTTGTAGTATTTCCATGTGGGTTTCCTTCTTGTGGAAACTGCATGCTGCTCTGTGTTAAGTTTGAACACTTAGTTTGAGGGTGTAGGGGAAGTGACAGAAAGTTCTGCAAGAGGAGGATATTTAGTTGCTTGGCCTTTCATGTACTAATTCACTACATGCCACTGTGTAAAACCCCTTTTTTGAGACTTGCCAACATACAGACAATTTTAGCAACAGGGTTTGGATTTTGTTTCCATGTCAAGCTTAGGCACTTTGCTTAAAGTCCTGTCCCAAGAGAGTCCCTAGTGCGAAGCCATTGCCAGCTGTTAGTCCTGTATCAAGACAAATTTTTAATTTTAAGTGGCTGAATCTCCTCCAAACTACCACCTTTCTTGAGATCAACAATACTTACATGTAACAGGTCTCTCCTTAGCATGGTAGATGTGCAGAATGGGTCCTTATCATACAGTATACTTTAAGACTTGGTAGGAAAGAGGAGAAAGAACTCAAACAGAATATTGGTAGTGAAGATACATAGAAGACATGGCTACATCACATTTTAAAATGTCCTTTAGAGCATGGTAATGCAAACAGTCAATGTACAGTTTTTATGAACAACTAAGTATTGTTTTTATTCCTCCTTTGTTTAGTTTGTCATAATTGAACGCAAAGTTGGGGCTGGGGCAGTTATACAACAAATAATTGGTGATCTTTAAAAAATGAATGACCTATTTTACTGTGATTTTATAGGATTACAGAATGTGCAGTTGAAGCCAAAGCCTCCTTTCATGTACACACCCCAATGGTGGCAAAATAACAGACCACAACCAGTGAGAGAATCGTTCATTCTAATCTTGTAAAGCACTCGTGGGCTGTGGTGATCCAGAAATCATCGGTCAGAGTGGCTGCATTTTTATACCTTTACAACAAAGCTTGTTACGTTGTCTGATGCACTTGATATAAATTCTCCAGACGATTGCTGTGTGATGTGTGCTGCAGGTTTATAGTTTATTAGAATGTCCTGGGCCAAATCCTGATGTCAATGAAATCTGCTAAATTCATCCCAGATACACTTTTTAAATGGATAATGTAAAACATCTGCTTTCGAAGTAATCTTTCTCATGTCATTAATTATATTTGTACAGGCGTAGGTGAAATCTTAAACACGCAGTCCTTAAGAAGCTAGCATACTTTTAGAGACAACGTAAATGACCTTTCATCCTTCATCCCTTTAAGGTACACCAGGAGGGGAAGAGCTGTAGTGAAAGCTTTAGCTAAGAAGTTCTTCATACCTGCAGAACGAGGTTTAGTACAATTAGAACATAGACAATACAATTCTTGCATAAGGCTCAGGAACCAGAACATTAAATCTGTTGGGTAATTTCTCATTTTATAGACATAAATAAGTTAGGATGTTCTGTTTTGGTGGTACCTGAATGCTGGGCTCCTCCGTTACTTAAAGATGAGCATGAAGGAGTTCTCTGGGTACCGAGAAGTGTGGGAGATGTGCTATCTCAATCCATTCTGGTGCCTGTAGAAGTGGTCAGACTCAAACTGATCTTCTGATGAAATCCCAGTTTTCTGATCTGCGATGTCTCAGCTTCGAAAAGCAGAATTCTAAAACAGGTTAAAACAACCTAGTAGGAGAAAATAGAAAACCAGCTGAAGATGAATGTCCAACACTGCAGCTGATTATATTGGGGTAGTTCAGCTGACTTTAGTAGAGTTGAGGCTATAGCACAAAAGTTTCCAAATACAAACCTCTTATTTATTAGGCTTCCTAGCACAGATAACCTTGTTAATTCATATTTGAAAATTGTATAAAAGATTGGAATGCTTGGCTTGCCAACTGGAAACCACCATTCTTTCTTTTCTGATCCTTTTCTGGTTCTATGAAGAAAATAAAAATAAGAGAGAAATGTGTAAGAGAGGAAAGCCGTAAATAATGTTTCATAATGATGTGCTTGGTAACTGGGAAACAAATTGTTCCGGAAGCATGATCTGACACTGGGTAGTGCTTTTCTGCAGGGCAATGCTTTTGTCTCGGTGGTAGCACACGGGTGCTGTGGTTGCTATGGTAAGGTACGTGTTTTGTTATGAATGCTATAAATAGTCACAGCGTTGGCCAAAAGCGTAAGTGAAGAACCTGCTCTGGTCTTGTTTATTGCAAGTTTTGATCATGGTGATGATTTACGTGGTAAATTCAATGGGCATGAAGACAGCTATCTTTATGCGCTTCTGTGATGGAAGTATCTGCTACATCTGTAGTCGTTCTCTCATAAATCGTAAGAACTTCTGAACTTCTAATTTTAAGTGACTGTGACTGAGATTTTTGGTGGTGTCTTTCCAACATTCTGTCTCCCAGAACTGAGAAGAACTGACTGCTGGGTAGACATGCACAGACCAGAACTGAAATGTAGAATATGTGACCTTTGTACCTACGTCTGCCGCAAATGTGCTGCTGCTGTTGAGTAATTCCCTATATTTGAGAAGCAAAAGCAGTAGAAAAGGGTAAAATCTCCTGTATTGAGGTGGAAAAGCTCAAGCCTTCCATGTTTCTGAGCATTTTGAGATCTTTCAGTGAAGAAAGTTCCCTGGTTAGAGCTTTTACTGTGTACATTTTCCTATGTCATTTGGAAACATGGCAGACCTGGAATTTCTGTCTGTTATGTCAGTGCTACAACATCTGTAGGAAATTCTATAAATGTTTGTTATGGAAACATTTGCCTAATCATCCCTATAAAAGTTTTGAAAAGCTGAGAGAACAGCCTGCCACTTAATGCATGGCATGGGGATGCAGCCAGCCACACCAGGAGAGAGGTCCTGTTCTCAGTAGTTGAAGTTCTGTTACAAAGCACATGGCAAGATTGTCCTCTTTGAGTCCTAGTGAACGTGGTGTAAAATTGACCCTTTGTGATGATTTGTGGGGTATTGTTACCCATGCTGTGTTCAGATTATTGCTTTACTAATTTCCTTGGCTTCCTTTCAATTTATGTCAAAATAAACCAACATCAAGTGAAACTTTTGATGTTTATAGCAATAAAGAAAATGAATCAGCATTTTTCAACTATATGGGCTTGGCCTGAAAAAAGCTGAAAACACAGGAAACAATTGCCATATGAATGCACACATCTGTTCCCTGAAGCTGTCTCAATTGTTTCTGGATTTGTAATTGCAGGAGCACTCAGCAGGGTTACATGATGCATGCTCTCAGGTGATGCTGAAGTGACAGCTCTGGATGCTGTTTCCTGAGATGCTTCAAGAGCAGGAGCAGAATAAACTTCTTGTTTCCACTTCGGAAAGTTCATTTTGCTTTTGCTGTTGAGATTGCTAACCAGACTGCTTCCCAGTGCCAGTTTGCTATAAACACCTCTTAATTAGCAGCTGGCTTGAGTGTTCATGTCCAGCAGAAGCCAATCGGTGTCATTTGTTCCTGAATCTCTTTGGTTGACTCGCAGCAATGCCCATTACACAATTCTTGTAGTCCTTTGGTGAGCAGGGTCCAGGTCGACTTTGTCTCCTTTAATTCTGTGGCTATCGCCAACAGTCCCCTGGCTAACACAGGTGGAAGGATGCATAGGAGTGACAGTTTTAAGAGTTTCATAATCTTAAACCTCTGGCCCATGTCCCCCTTTTCCGGTGATACAGAGAGTGTTATCATGTAGAATAGGCTATAGCTGAAGGCTTTCTGGTTTAGGATGAGATTTATGCACCTCTCTTCATATTAAGCAGGGGGAGGAAGAGAAGGACTGGGAAATGTTACAGCTGTGGTACTGGTGTTTTGAGAAGTGCAATGAGCTTTGTCCATAACACTTGAAATATTGCCATTGTCAGTGTATTCTGAGGGAGAGCTGAATGCAGGTACAAAACGTTTCCTAGGTGGACAGCAGCAGAAATGCTGTGTCTGTGTCTTTCCATTCTTTGCAGACAGGACGAGCAGTTGCTAAAGCAGTTCCTTTAAAAAATGAGCTAACAGTCAGCCTATCTGGAATATATTTTTCAAAAGTTTGGAGTGTTTCCACTGGTGTGTAAGTACCAAGAAATATATCATAAAAGCCAGTTGGCCTCACAAACTTTGCATCTAATACCAGTTAATTGTATCAAGTTGCAGTTGTTTTAATGTTTTCTATGTAAGGGGTCAGAGTTCCAGCAAACATGTTTCTGGAGCTGTTGGCAGCTAAAAGAGAAAGGCTGCTTTATTGCTCTTTCATAACTGTTCTGATTTCCATAGCCAAGAAAGCACCATTAGAGTTTTTATTATTTTTAAACATAAAATGCTTTAGAAAATATATTACACAAGGACACCTGCAGGAGCAGAAAAGTTCTGAAATTTTGGAAACGAATTCTACTTTGGAAATAGGAAATTCCTTTTATATCTAAAGAAAACACAATTTCAAAACCTTTAGTTGTGGCTTTGTAGCAGTGCAAAACTTTACTTAATAAGCCATCGTTCTGCTTAATATCATCTGTTCATCTGTTCATATTGTCATGTTGCTTTTAAACAAAGACCAATCTTTGCTTTCACTGCATTAACCCAAATTACACCCTCGATTCCTACTACACATGTGATGTTTTCCTCTTAAATTTGTGATCTGTTCCATGGGCAGAGTCCATAACTTTTAAGAGAGACCGCAGATGTAACTGTCAACTTCTCCGGTCCCGTATCAAGATGGAATTATGTCATCCCCGGAATCGGAGATGGAAAAAGCCTCTTAGCTCATCTTGTCCATCTCTTCTGCCAGTTCCTGGTGACGCCCTTCAGGATGTTCTCCAGTGAGTTGTTTGGCTTGGTTCTGGACAGTTGTTTTTAAAGCACTGCAAAGCTTTTCCTATGATTCTCAGTGTCTTTCACTTGTCTGTTTTTAGTCTTAGATGACAGGGACAGATTGTACCCATATTACTCCTGTCATACGAATATTATTAATAAGAGCAACTGACACTTTTGTTCAATAAATTATTTGGGTTTGGGGACCAAGCCTACATCTTCTGTTGATAACTGGCTGAGGAGGTAAATGGCAGCTAAGAATTCCTGCAGTAAACGTCACCTGTTCTTGTGTCTTCTACAAGGGAGAGCAAGAGTGAGAGGAGACCAGCGAAGGATCGCAGTGCAGGCAGGTAGACATCGTTGTTAAATCAGACTTTGTGATGCTTGACAGCTCTCCATACAAATATATAGGGCACAAACAAGTTCTCAAATAGATAGTTCTTAAACAAGAACTGGTAAAATTTTGTAGAGCTTGGTTCCAGTGCAGCAATTGTGTATTAGTAACAAGCAGACTGTGTGAGAAGACTCAAATGCAGCAGATTGCAGTAAGACATGGAGGAATTGGGTTTCGCTACTTGGAGAAAACGGGCCCATGAATTACCTTGTTTCAGTCTGCAGCCATATGTTAATTTTTGCATATTCTGTGAGTAGGGCAGAAATGCCTTTTCATAGGGTTTGCCAATTTCCTTCCTAGGGATCTTTGTGCATCACTTCTGTGAATGTGGAGCTCATCTGTCAGAATTTGTCAGACAGGGAAAAAAAATACAGCTTCTGCTTTTGAGAGGCAGTAGACACAAATGGAAATACTTTTTTCTTATGTTCAAGCAGAATTCCCTGTATTTTCATGTCACTGAAGAGTGGGACAGTTTGCCCAGAGAGCTTGCTTATGAGGTCTCTAACCTTGGAGATACTGAAACTAGGACTGGACAAGGCCCTGCAACAGGAAATGGGCTTTTCCTGTAACGAACATTTTTCCAGTAGGAGGAAAATAAGACAAGTCTTGATCTTATGAACACATGTAGACTTTTATGGCCAGAGTGCTTTGCTTTTTTCCCCTTTCGTTTCTTGCCCCTAAATACCTAATTTAAATAGCATTATTCTGCTAGGTAATGAAGTACAAATGTGATGAATAGAAGAACTCTAAATGAGCACTGGTAGTTCAACCCCAGAGAAATGAACAGCTGCTTTACTTTGGCCACTTTCCAAAACCCACAAAGAGTTAAATCACATTCACTGACTTTGCAGAGAGCTATGACATTTGTCTTCACTGTAACTGCAGTGTCTTCTCTGTTTTAACCCTCTCTATGCCTTTTGAGATACCCTGGATCTCAATCAGGGACACTACTGTAATAAGGATGTAAGGAAGAATTTGCATGGGAACTGTAAACAAAAATAGGTGATACTGCTTCTTCCTACTATAACTTTAATTCTAAATTTATTTATGTGTTTACCTAATAACGCAAATCAGAAAGGATATAAAGAATTGATGGGGTTAAACTGGAAACTCTGTCATGCCTGCCTGGAGGGGGAAGGAGAATAGACTGGTGTGAGTGTGAGCTGTCGAGCATTTGGCTGCATCCCAGCACAGAGGGCACAAGGCTCAGGGTACAAGGTTCTCGCTGTGTTTCCTGCCTAGAGTGGGGTCACCTCGCATGCCTTCTCTCTTCCACTTTCCCTTCATCTTGAAATTGCTTCTCATTACTATCTGGACCTTTTTTTTTTCCTAATCAACATCATTTCCTTAGCTTGAGCAGAGCATTTTCATGATTGGGGAATTCCTACAGTTTGAGATCAGCCAGAAAAAAGTCAGAGACGTTTTGGCTTCGCTTCCCTTCTCTCTTTTTTTCTAACATGTGAAGAAGTGTGTCTGAAATTTGTGTAATGCCTAATCTTACTCCACTGAAAAACTTAAAATTCCTTAAAAGCAATACAGCAAGTTCAAGGTTTTACAAGGAGCCCTTGTTTATCTTTGAGACTCTAAAAGCTGTTACACCGTACAGTCTTAGGGACACAGTAATAGTTTAGTGTCTGTAGCAATTCAGATCTGAAAACATGAAGCCTGTTGTGAACTCCACTTGTGAGTCACAACTCCTCCAGGATCAAGGGATGTCCAGGGCTGCAGAATGAGTCGGTAGCAGAGCTGATGCTGGAATTCAGAGCTTATTTCAAATGTTAGGAACTTCAGCAGAGATTTGCCAGATCATGCAAGGAAGTTGGGAGCGGCAGTCAGTCATTCCATTTTGGTGAGTTTTACATAAACAGCCTCATGTCTTTGTGCTGTCTGTGAGTAACACCAGCCATGGTACCCGTGGGAGTACTGGGACACTTGTTACTGGGTGACCTATTCTGCCTGACAGTTCTGATACTGTTGGTACTTTGACACTCTCTCTAAATCTCACAAATAATAAATACCTGCACACTTCCAAAAGGAATTCAAATTCCTCTTGCTTCAGTGATCTATTTCCTAACAGTGAAATGATCTTAGCATTTCTTTCCAAATGCCTTTTAGACTCTGTTCCTCTTTGGCTTTCCTTCGTTGTGAAAAGCTGGTTTTGGTTTCTTGGCCTGATTTTTCACTCACATAGTTAATCTTCCGCTGGCTTCTGATAAGCTGCCAAATGTTTAAAATCTGCTTCGGTATTCCCTTGTAAAAGAGGCTGGGTTTACCAGAGTTCATCACCGTAAGCTATTTCTCAATTTTCAGTGTTTATTTTGCTATAAGATCTTTCTTGCAAACAAATGAACAAACAAACCCCATTTTACTGGTTACTCACTGTCAGGAATACGAACCCTCATTGCACTCCTAATGTATTCCATCCTTTCCTCTAGCACAAACATTGCTCTCCTCACTTGTAATGGTTTCGGCCAGACTCAGTGGGACTCCTGTCTCAGCTGTTGCAGCTATTGGCTGGTTTTGTAGCTCTTCAGATGTTGTTAGATGGGCTACGCGCTTTGTGAGGAGCATTCTGGAAACACTTCAAATGAGTTTGCTCCGTGTCTCAGTCAGCAAACTCTGCTCCTAACTTCAGGCTGATATTCAGAATTTCTTCACTGGAAGGTGTGGTTTCTACTTCTTTTCCTGTGCTGTCGCAGTACTTATACATTGTGGTCACTCACTTTTACCCACTATACATTGATTAGTTCCTTGCCTTTCGCTGTAGTAAATGTGGCTCTGAAACTCAGATTTATACATCTTTATCTACAGGACACGTTTGTCGTCACCTGGCCTGTCTGCAAAGTTCAGGCTTGGTACAGAATCAGTGAGGAAGGTATTTGATGGATAAGAATCTGGGCAAGAGGGGTAGATCCCTTCGTCAGATTGTATTAAAAAGCAGGTAATTTGTCACTTGTCACTTTGCAATAGTACTGCTCCGTAGGTTGAAAATACAGATATTGGATGATAGGTTTACAGGTGTTCTTTGTGAATGATAAGACTTTCCTGAAGCATATTCTTCAGTATGCTAGGTGAGTAGAGTATTGTGAGAGTATTGATACCTGTGATACTTTGTGTGTTTCTTATATAGGCTAAAAGATTTGACTACCAAGTCAGGGACTGGTCACTCTTATCTCATACCTGAATATTCCTATGATAATCCCATTGCATCTTATAGTTCTTTGTGAAAAGCTCTTTCTGCGTTCAGATGCCTGGTCTTGCACTTACAGAAGGAAGATGCTGTTCCTGTCGGGTAACTTTTCCTGCATCACACATGGGTTTGTGCAAATGGGATCATGCTCAGCCTCTGTCTGCCAAGGTCTGCTGCCTCCCGTGGAGGTGCCCATCTCGCACCCAGCAGCACCCATGCGTGTGTAATTTGCCTGGACAGCGACTTGGCGCTGCCGTGCTACAGTCCTTCTGTATATCAACAGAATCCTTTATAGCTGGCATTGTGAAGTGACAATCGTGCTTGCAAAACACCTTTTTCACAAGGATATGCCTCACTAGTTCCTACTGAGCACCTGTTTGTTCTATATTCATTAGAATAACTACACTATTTGGGGAATACTCAGAGTTGTGTGAAACCTCTGGGATACTTTTTTTTAGTAGCAAGCATTTGCAACCATGTTTAAGGTATTATTTTGAAGATCAGTTTAACTTAACTAATTTAATTTGCGAAAGAGTCTTTTTTAGAAACTCTGATTGTAATAGAAGCCTGTTCTGCCTTATGAAAACTGTGAAAATATCTGCTCTGTCCTCAGTGTTGTCCTTGTGCTGTACATGTTCAGGTACAAAGAAAGTGAGCAGCTCAGTGCCCCTCTGCTTGCTTTAACCTTTCATTCTCAGGAAGACAGACAGGCTCTGTAATGTTTAAAATATCCCCCCACGTAACGATGATGATGCATCCTCTGGTTTTCATTAGCAACATACTCACCAACTATTGTTTCTGAGGTTTTGAAATGGCCTAGGCTGATGTTTATTATTAATATTGTTCAGCTCAATGCTATTCTTTATTGCAAAAGAAAAGCAAACAGTTTCACTTGGGAGTTTCCACACACATTCAAACCCCTGTTTTTTTAAGGTTTGTGTTTGAAGAAGGTTTTGTCTTTCATGACTTTCCTCTTTATTTAGAATAATTAGGTTTACTGGAAAGTTACAAGTTTTTCAAGTGCCTTTTTGAACTGTCTGGGACCCAGTCATCAGCAAACAGTCATGGTTTGGGCTTGAAATGTCTTTTGCTTCTGGGCTGAGGGAATAAAAGAAAAATGAGTGGCACTCTCAGAATTCATACCGCCAAAGCCAGCTGGTGGTGAATTTTTAACATTCCTTGTTTGGTTCTGAAATGCAGTCATCCAGTGTCCGAGATGCTTTTTACCTATTAGTTTGTCAAGTAGCATTTTGAAAAGGCCTAGAGCAAAAAGAAGGTGGTGTGTCAGTAGAAAAAAATTGGCCATTTTAATTTCGAACATACGGGTTGATATTCTGTATGATTTTTGCCTGTATGGAAGTCTTGTGGCTCTAGAAGCTGAAAATCGTTATCTTACGGGAGAGTATAATCCTGTGTTTCCAGCATAAGACAAAAACCAAGACATACAGAAAATAACACAGACATTCAGGAAATGAGAGAAACGTCAAGATCTCGGGATTTTCTCTCTTGATTAAACCTCGTAAGGCTTTTGAAGTCCATATAGCTGTAATTACACTGCATTACAAGAACAGATTCTCCCACTGCAAAGCAAGTGCATTTCTGTTGTGTGAAGGTGTGTGGCCAAGGAGGAAGGAGCAGGGAGAGAGACCAGGAGTCTGGTGATGGAAAGCATGGGAGCCATCAGGAGATGCTTGGCTGTGTCATGAGTTTCAGTTTCTTACTTTTCCGAGCAGCAAACAAGCGCCATTTGAGGCTTTCTCTTTCTGAATGAATAAAAAAAGCTATTCCCTCCTTTGATGTTTCTTTGGGGATTTCAGCTGAGGAAATGGTAGTGGGAGGAAGTTTGAATGTAAGCCTGGATACACACAAGCATGAGCCACCAGCCAAGCGCTGAGTCCTGGACTATTCACTGTAATGAAGGTCCTACCCAGTAGGAAAGGCTGCCGGGCTCCAACAGCAGGTAAAAAACACCAGAGAAAGTAGCAACCAGTATTTCCACATTTGGCTCAGGAGAAATGTGTATTGCTATGGGTAAGAGGTGAGCTCCTAGGGGCTTAATCCAAGCGCTGTATTTAAAATCTTGAATTTTTCTGGCTTCAGCTTAAAGCCATTGCTTCTTCCGAGGCTCAAGAGTCATCTGACACTTAATAATTTCATCGTGCATGCTGTATTTAAGTCACCTGTCAATCTTCTTTTTGATATATAGAAATAGCTTTCTTGGTCTAATAATTATCTTAGTACAAGCTATTTTCTCCAGACCTCAAATAATTTCATCCTGTGGGAGTTCTTTGTGTTGGTTCTGATTTTTCAGATACGGTTATTGGACAGTTTTGTAAGGTATGCTGGTATTACTAGTGCTCCATGCGAAGTTAAGATCATTCTTCTAGTGCCTGTTTGCATATTTATGCATGCAATAATCCTGTTAGCTGTGTTTGCTGGTGTTTTGTTACAGTAAAAAAGACAGACGTGAGAAAGGGCTGAAAAGGGAAGTACAGCTCTATTCCACCTAATCTTTATCAATGTCTTGAGAAATTAAAGTTTAAATTTTATTTAAGATGTTTTGCAGAAAATATTCATCTTTTATAAGCTGCTTTAGTATTAAACCTATTGAGTCCCAATTGCCTTCACTTACCCATGCCTGCAGTGCCACAGAGCCCCTCAGTGGCTTCACTGCCCGTGGTGGCGGGGCCGACCCTCAGCTGCCTGGGATTCGGCTCCTCCAGGCTCCGGCATCGTCTGCAGTGGCTGCAATGCGACGATTAATCAGAAGTGATCTGTAGAAACCAGAGCTGCTTTCTCATCCTGCTGATCCCAGCAGGTATGGAGTGGAATACAGTGCCGGGTCAAAAGCGCGTAGTCATGGGTTTGTTGTGATGCTATTGCACCTCAAGGACGCCTGGCTCTCTAATCCCGGTGTAAAGCATCACTCCCCGTGATACGTGCGTGTGTCTGCTCGTGTTCCAAGTGTCACTGGGTGCGGCCACGAGGAAAGCCAAGAGCAGCTGTGGTGGTGAAACAGGGCGAGTAGAAGTTTGAATTATTGCTAACATGTGTACCTCTGTAATAAAGCCCAATTTGAGCGCTTACGTGAACGCGGCGTATTGCTGAATAAAGCCCTCTGGATACGTTTGTATTCCAAACCATGTCATAAGGAAAGATTAACAGTTTTGGAAAGGGATCTTCTCCTTGGGATGAAGATTTAATTTCCTTGCCTGGTACTCTTGGAAACCTTTCAGAAAGCTGACAGCAAAATAAAACACATCCCGAGATGGTGTGTTAAAGCCTGACCAATGTCTTCTTGAACTAGCAGAGCAGTCGAGCCCAAAGGAGCAAACTGCAAGCATGGAGGGCATAAGGTCGTGGTCTTGGGAAGGCAAATCTTTCTCTGTGAATTAGGCTAAAACAATTTAGGAGTTATTTTGCTTTGGGAAGTTTGCAGGTTTGGGTCTTAGGTCTAATGATTTTTTTCCTCTGCCATAAGGAAAGGGTGTAAAACCATTTTCTCAAAATAAACAGATTTGTTGCTGCTGTACAACAATGAAAGGATTTAACTTGCACTTCTGCTTCTGCCCTCGTATTGCAATTTCCAGAGAAATGTTCAGGCCTTTCTTGTTTCACCTCTCAGTAGTGTCCCACTGCCCAGATCCCACCCCAACACTCGTACCTTGCAAGTCACGAAGACAAATCTGCATCTGGTGACACCACCTGAATAATTTCAGGAGCTCACGAAATAAGAACAACTTATGTCAGTGGGACTGCAGGGGTTTTTACACCAACTGAAAATCATGATTAATCAGTTTGTCAGAAGGGTTTTTGGGACCCCACTATGGCCTCTTTATTGAACCATGCAGTTGCCCAATTCATCCTCGCTTACAAATCACGTAACCACCTTCTCATCCACCTCATTCTCACTAATGCTTAAGGAGAGCAAAGTTAAATTACTGTTGGGGAGGAATTCTATAGAAAGAACCATAGCCAAAGGAGTAAAATGCAAAGTTCATTGCTGTCTTACAGTCAAGCTGGTTTCAAGGGCTCTCGTAATGCTCCTCAACCACGGTACAACCATGAGCAGTGCAGGAGAGGTGTTTAGGTGTGAGCTACTCCAGCATCCTGCAGTTCAGGTGTGTGACTTGGTATTAAAAAAAGTGCTGTGCTTAATTGCCATTAGAAGAGGGGTATTGCATTAACCCTGATCCAGAACACCGTGAAGCTCAGCAGATTTTAGGGCAGCCTTTTGAATGGTAGAGGCAGGAGAGCGCAGTAAAGGGACGAGGCTCTGGGCAGCGCGCTTGCACGCCTGCACTGTTTGTGTGCACAGCGCGGCCCATTTGCCAGTAATGATGCTGCTGCGCTTTTGCTAGCAGCAGCATAGTCGGGCTAGCTACCTAGTAATTAATAGATATAGGAATTTTAAGACCAGAAAGGACTGTTGTCATCATCTAATATGATCTGTTGTGCAATTGCTCTCTATTCATTCCTGCCTGATTGGGTCGTGGTGCTGGAAGTGAATGCAGTATTGCATTAAGAGCTCAGCTTTTGCTGTCTCTCGTTGTTTCCAGAGATATAGGCCTGTTCTTGACTACAATGAAAAACATGTTTTCTGTATAAACTTGACAGAGCAACTCATATTTCTGAGCTGTGGGTGATAAATAATGTTCATTACTCTCCTCATTTCCTTTTGTTTCGGTTACAAATTCTCTACACTTTCTAATTTATACTTGTTGCTATCAGCTTCTCTTATTTCATCTCTGCTTTTTGTGGAACTAGCTGTGTGATTACTTTTGCACCCCTGGTGTTTTATAAATGGCTTTATCTGGTTTTAACTAACTTAACATTTTTTACTGTTAGTAAGATTGCGATTTCCCTAATAAGTAAATGCTCTTATGTAGTTTGCAAGTATTATTCACATGTTTCTTTTATTTCCCCTAAGCTTTTTTAATCTTACAATTGTTTTTGTTGTAGTGAAATTGTCCACTTTAAAGCAGCAAGTAGGTGTGTTACTAATTCAGCCTCCATTTTCTCAAAACAAATACAATCAAATAATACCCCAACACCACTATATTTTTGTTATTTAATAAGTTTCTTTTCACTTCTCAAAAATGCCGCTCTACCTGATACAATCGTTTTTGAGGGAGAAAATTCTCAGTATCATTTGTAAACAGGAATAATTGTTTGTTTGTTTCTGGCAGCACGAAACCTTCAGCAGACAGCACAGAGATTGGAATCGCTCGCTGTAATACATTTTTCCTTCCCATTTCAAACAAATGTTTAAGAAGTCGACATTTATTTCTCTGGCGTGAGGAACTGTGAGTTCTTTACTATGGGGAAATATGATATATGGGGTAACAATTCAAATCCCTGATGATGAGAAGGCAATGCTCGCATGAATGATGGAAATCAGCTATGGGATCCTGTATAACAGCTCCTCCCTTGGGTCGTAAATGGGATTGAGCTCTTCAGCTTCAGGGCTGAAAACCTAAATCCTGACCTCATGCATTAAATTGCTCTTGCCTCCGTTATCAGTAGTAAAATCTTACCCTCATCAGCAAAGTAATAGTAAGGTAATGATAGGATGCACGTTGTACTGGAGCAGGTAGTGTTGATACAAACAAGATGCCTTTTTGGGAGCGTTATTCAAGAGCAGAAAATAGGAAACTGTTCAAAACTGAAGAAAAAATCAAAACTGAAATGTGAAATTGAGAAATGAAAGAGGGGAAAGACAAGGGAACACACAATGAGTATTATTTGTCATTTAAGTAACTACTTGGAGCAGGCAGGTCTAGTTTTTCTATTCTATCTATTTCCATGTATGCTCATTCCCCTCCTTTATCTAAATTGTCAGTGAGCTGTTCATCTGTCTGTACATATTTCTACAAGGTACTGAGCAGTTAGAATCTCCTTTGCAACACTGACCTTTGAAGGGGCTAGGGATGTTTTCCTGGGTTTCTTTGCATCTGAACCTTGGGAGAGAAGGAAGAGACAGAAGCAGAAGCTTTCATGTGTCTCCCAGCTGCCTTCCTATCAGCGTCAAGCTCTGGTTTCATTCCTGAAAGGTCCTATTGTTTCCAGCAAGGACTGTGAAATAGTTCCTTGGTGAGTGATAGTGAATGGAGGGGCAGCTGGGCAGGCAGGGCTGGTTCTCCCTGAACAGCTCACAGCTGTGTGCTGGGATGGCAGATGTGAGGGTCTGACACCCCCTTGCCCCAGGACAGAGCATGGGAAGCTGCTGTTTTCAGCCTAGATGGGACTGCATGGCAAATGCCTTTCCAGGTCAGAATAACCACCACTTCCTCAAAGACATACTCAAGGTGCTCTTTTGTACATGTTATTTGCAAAAAGAATACATATTTTTTGATCCAGGTTATTGACTAAAAAGAAAAATTTTATCTAATAGTAAGGAATAACAGAAACAGTTGTGGCTGAGAATGTGTGCACAAAGTAGAGAGTTTCAATAAGCCAATGGCAGGTAGCACACGTAACTTCTACTTGTTTTTCTTGGCTCTAGGAACCACACTTCACATCTTCAGCCTGGTTTATGAAAGTGACTTCTGCACACAAGGTTTGGAGCATTTATGAGTTTGTCCATAGTTGTTCCAGTGACTACTTCTTTGTCCTTTCCGATGGGAGGTTTCTATGAGCCTCAGCTACAGTATTCCCAGTAGTCATACCGAGATTTCGTATTGCATTGTTTCATTTCATTGCTCCTGAGTTCATCCTGTTATATTTTCACTGAGCAATGCCACTCCTTTTTTTTAAGACATTGCACACTTAGTAAGTTTATATCTTACTGTTTGTTTTCACATCTCTCACATTATTTATTGACTGGCCAAATACTGAGCCAAAAGTTAAAGCTTGGGGCTTTCTGAGATTTAGACTAATTAGTGAGAGGGTAAATACTTTAAAGACCATCAAATATCACTCAAAATTCCTGCAACAAATAAGGAATAAATTTTACGGGAACAGTTCAAAGTTCTACGGTCTTACAATCCAAATTTAGAGACAGACAAGACAGGAACAGAAGAGACTAAAATTTATTTCACATCTGTTTTGGAAATGAACAAAGTGGCAGACAGCTGAGAGCTTCCTTAAGTTGCACTTCATATTTTTCTGGAGTTGGAGTTTGTGGGAAAACGAGAGTTGGAAACTGAGCAGCTGCTAATGTTGACGAAGGGCCTTTTGTCATGAGCATCAAGTTATACCCTGCGGAGGGGTCTCGTGTTAGAAAAAGCGAGGAGTGAATATTGCATTGCACGTTATGGAGCAGTCTTCCTGTTGTCCCCAGGAGAGTGGCAGCGTGTAGCTGCAGACTGTGACACCTTCACCTCCAGGAGCTTCCCAATTCAGTGACCGTGCAGCTTGTTCTAACCACGACCAGGGACGGTTCCAGACTGTGACCAACCACAAGCTCTGTACCTGAAAGAATCTTAATGGTGTGGAGGCCAACCCTTGTGGAGTCAGAGGTGGAGGCAGATCTGAAACTCGTGTGATGCTGTGTTCTGTGGTGGACAGAGCTTGCTTTGTCTGTTATTTATAATTCAGGTGTACCGATGTGCACTGTAGCCAGTGCACTGTATAATAGCAATAGTGCCCTTCTGTAGGTTTTTTAAGTTCAAGTATCTCAAGGTAGTAAACCTAAATCCTTTCCCCATTTGGCAGATGAGGAAACTTTGTTGAACAAAGATAAAATGGTTTTCATGTTCCACAGCACCTGGGCAGCAGACGCGACAGAAGAAAACCGATTCTCTGTGCTTTACTCCTACACTCTGTGCTCTGCCCTCTGCTGTGCAACAGAACCTCCTATGATTGCTGAGGCAAAGCTATTTGTTATTAAACTTTCTCAGCTTAAACTGGTAGAAAGGAATATAAGGCTGATTCAAAAGAATAGATGATTATAACAATAAGTTTAGCTGTGGGGCTCACGGCGGGAAGATCATCAAGCCTTTCTTTCCTTAACAGCATGTTCTTATACTTCAGCAATAGAATATTTGAGAAATGGTCTAAAGCAAAAAAACTCCAGCTGCTCTCTCCTAGGCAGAGGAATGCTCCAGAAATACAGCCAGTGGGTGGCCCGGCTCCTGTCACTTGTGTTACTGATGTTTTCAAGCAAGCAGGCTATGGCTAGCACTTGCTGGGGTGACTCATCTTGCTAGGTATATGAAGACACCACAAGTGGCAGGCAGCAGCCTCTAGACCTTGGGGGTTCAGGGAGAACTGGTAGGAGCAGCACAAGCTGTCATTTGGCTGGGAGTGGGAACAATTGCATTTTCTGAAAGCTGGTCTTGGTTTTATAAGGAGGGAGTTCCTGTTGGGAATGAATGCCATTTGCATGCTGCTTTACCCTGGCCATCAACAGCCCATGGTTATTTAAGTCTATAAATAGAACAGGACAAAAAGCAGCTACCTGCATGGAGTCTGTAAGGGCTTTTAGGAGAGTAATTTGTCCTCTGGGCAGACAGACCTAACATCACCACATTACTATTCCCAAAGCCCTTGAGTCTGATCACCCTCAGATCCTCCGCCTTAGTCCCAAGAAAGTTCTTGAAATCAGGTTTTAGTTTTAGAGAGACCAAGATCACAACAGGGCCCGATGTAGCTGTTCTTGTGAACCCAATTCTGAACTGCTTCCAGAGGTTTGTTATCTCCCTTCCTGGGCCTACAATAGGGGACATCAACTCCTATGGCCCAAGGAGCTGATAGTTCAAAGGCAGGACTTGAAGATCAGGTGTAGAATAGGTGTCCATCAAAAAGCACAAACCCTTTAGCAGATGCAGTTCTGTATGCACACACATGTACACACTTCAAAATACTTCTCTCTACATAAAACTATGTGCAGCCATGCAATTTTGCCCAAATGAAAGCAAGTACCTCTCTGTAAATGAGCATACCCCAACACATGCAGCGCTGCGTGAACGTGTACCTGACTCCAGATCACAGTCCACATCCTCATTTGCTTTTTGCAAAGCCACCTCCAGCACACAGATCCCCAGCTCTCAAGCTGACACTCAAACATGTGTGTTCATGTCAGCAAAAATGCTTCCACAAATAAACTGTACAGGCACATTCATATCTTGCAAGAAAAATGCTCTTCAGCATATTTACACATTCAAAGTCTTCCCACTTGCAGGAACAAAAAAAACCACACAAGCAGCGCATACATGCACACACATACACAAAAGACAGGAATCACTCAGCAGCTCTAGTGTTTATGCTGGCAGGAGAATGTCAGTCACTGAGCAGGCTGCCTCCAAACAGATGTTTGATTGTTTTTGGGTTGCGGTTTAATTGTTGGATAGTGTTCCAGCACTCGGAGGGGATCGAAAATACTCCAGGTCTGCAGCTGCAGCAAATGCCAGCCTTAAAACAAGGCGGATTCTGAAATCATTGCTCGGGGGGAAACTGCTTGCACAGGAAACCTTAGCCAAGCTCTGCATTAATACTACTTTGAAGTCAGAAAATTAATCTCTGCCATTTAAAAAAGTTCTGTTTTTTCAGGGCCTTTTGTAAGTTTATCTAAGACAAGCCAATTCCTTCTGGGCAACTGTGACAGTTTATTGACTTGCCCAGGCTCCGTGACTTTATTGGGTCTTTCTTCGTTTTCCAGAAAATCTTTCCTGGATTCTGTCCTGCACTTCAAGGCTCCTGGTGGAAGTGAGAAGTAACCGATTAGTCAGTCTCTTAGTTGCTAGTCAGCTTTAATTTCATTAAAGACTTGCTCAAAATAACTGACCTTTGTCAAGAGGAGTGAGTGTTGCATGGCTGCATCTCTGCTTCTCCAGCCGCATAAAGTTGCAGGTTGCGTTATCTGGATGTGCTACTGGAAATAGATGCTGGGACTTCAAGGTGGGTGGTGGATGAAGGAGGGTTTGGGACACATGGTCCACATCCGGCTTAGATTTATGAGAAGAAATAAACAGGAGGGAGTGTGTAGCTGTTCTCTTGAGGACTAGAAATGAGCGACATTGAGAAACTCACTGAGGGGTAAGGAGATATTCAGAAGATCCCCCAAAGAAAACTTTACTGAGCATAATCAAAATAAAAATCACAAGTGTGCTTTTGACCACCCATTTTGGATTCACTTAAAAGGATGGTTGTGTCACTGACAGTTGACTCTTTCCTTGGGAACAGTTTCTTTAAAGTAGACAGGACGGCGCTGGCCTTGTCATTGTGAGATTCTGGCATCCTTAAGAGGATGCTACGATTGCCTGCTGCAAGAAAAGCAGCTGGGATCTGTATCCAGTAAGTGCTACGTCTTGCAAGTAGCTTGGGATTTGGAATGTTGGATAAGAAGGGTTTGAAATTAAAATTTCTGTTGGACTAGGTGATCCTCATGGTCCCTTCCAACCTGATATTCTGTGATCTCTGTTATCTTCAGTGCAAATGCAGAGCAGGTAGCTGTGGCTTCCTTTGGCATCTAAGACACTAAATACTTGCAAGTTCTTGTGACTGTTGTAAATGTGAATGATTCCTATAGGTCGCTTTTTAATAATACAAACATTGTAGAGTTAAATATTTTTTTCTATTCTTGGAAATCAAGAGGGATATTTCCTGCAAGACTGCAGAGGAAAAGTATAGGCCCAAGCCCAGCAACCAGCTCTCCTAGTTTCCTCTGGCATTAAAGAGTACATGCAGAGAACAGATAGTAAATTATTCCTTTGGTTCTCTAAACCAGTCCTAGAATATGCCTAGAAAAAAATATCCTGAAAAGACAGCCAAGAAAAGAGCAAAGAGCTTCTGTGCAGGGTCTGTCTCATTCCCAAAAATGCACATGGATTCTCTTAGTGTCCGATGCGGCGCTGCCTTGACAACTCCAGACTCAAAAGCTGTGGATTTAATAGGTGTCAGGAGCAAGGGCTGGAGCAACAAACTAATTTAATGGCCCATCAGAGCAGAATCTGACATCATGGAAGTTGCTTGGTCAGCCCTGGGTTAGGTAAGCCTCAGCACAGCTGTCTCAACTAGATTCTCCATTGCAGACTTCCTCAGCTCTGACTTTTGGGCCCTGTATGGCTTTTTTCACTGACACTTTTCCATTTCCATTCCCCTCCTTCCCTTGGAAAAAAAGAACAACTCTAATTCCAATACTTGTTCCAGTTTCTGTAAGCTACCCCTCCTGCTCAGTTGACCTGTCCAGATGGTGTTCCTCTCAGCTCACACATACTCGTCAGGAAAGTAAAGAATTTGAAGCTTAAACCCATTAAAGATCTAGATTGTATCATTTGGTGGCCATGTTGTTATTCTGCTGAATTTCTACTGTAGCTTGTTTTATCTTCTTGTAGTCTGACATTAGATTGTAATTTTTTTAATCTTTTCAGAGGCAAAACCAATGTTATTGTCATATGTATGCACACAGTGATATATTCCCTTCCAGACTCCATTGGAACACAAATTAAATCTATTTTGATCTCTCTCCACTTCATCCAGCATTCTTCCCAGGCCTCATGGCTCTCCCAAATCTTATTCTTGACCTCTGTATTAAGTCCTTGTTCTCTTTCTTTTCCCACAGCTTTTCAACTCGGTTTCTAATTGTCTTCTTATTAGCATCCATTTGCTACCTAACATCAGTTTCAGGATTTGCAGCAGAATGCTGAAGGCTCCTTGCTTGTTTCTTTCTCCTCAGTTTTCCATGCTGTGTTAATTCTTCTCTGCCTTTCTGAAATGAAACCCTCCCAGAAGTGCTCTGCCGTACTATTTAAAACAGTCTCCTAAACCTCAGTCCTGTTGCAGTCACAATCTATGTGAATCTTCCAGTTTTACAAAACCAACTATATTAATCCATAAAAACCATTTCACTGATGTAGTTTGTGTGTGATGAGCTCCCCTGGAATCACTCCACTTTAGATGGCAGGCTTCTGGGAGCAGAGACTACGTCTTTGTCACTGCACTGTGTGTAACAGAACCCCTAATACAGCGTTAACTTGAACAAGATGAAGTTTTGATTCAGGTAATGTTGGCTGGGGTTTGATCCAAGCTCAGTTCTACTCCTGTTATGCAAATACTGCCAACTCCTTCAACACTCAGTCTAAAAACAGGAGTCTTCCAGTTTGTACTAAATGAAAAGGCACTCAAGCAAAAAACTCCCATACACCCCAATTTTCTGCGGTGAAATTCAAAGCACACTCATAACAGCGGGTTACGCTTACTGCAGACTCTGACTAAGCTTTTTAATAAGAGCAATTATCTGTGCAGGTAGATGCAGCTGCCAAAGAAAGATCTAAAGTAACAAAGGTGTAAAACCAAGCACAATAAAGCAGTCAAGTTGTCTTAGCAGTCTTATTGGAAAACCTACGTAATGCACATTTGGAAAGGCAGAGGAAAGATCGTTGGTAACCAGGTAGAGTTAGTTATCTGCATGCAACAACAGATACTTGTGAGCTTCATCAAAAATCAGAGGGCTTTTCTGAATCAAAAAGCTTTCCTATTCTGCAGGAAGGCCCAAAACTACAATCCAGGAAGCCAGTTGCTCAATTATTTTTAAATTTACCCATAATAGTTTAATGGTGCCCAAACCCAGCAACAGATACAACTCAAAATGGAAAATTGCAGAATGATCTATTATCTACTTGATACATTTTCTGAGAGGAGATTTCAGAACAAAAAGGAGCAGTGGAGGAAAGGCTGACCCTATTGCACTGCCTGGCCTTGTGGGAGGAACAGAACGGTTCACTGAGCCAGGGCTCCAGCAGAACAGAAGTCAAGTGGCTCTCAGCCCTGTTACCAGTCTACTTTGTAATCACCTGGAAAAATATTACCACTCCCTCTGTGGCTTTTCAGTCAGGCAATGCCCGAATGCTGTGTAATAAAAGCCAAATATCTGGATAGAGAGGTGAGCAGATGAAGGTTGAATGGTTGAGCTTCCCTTCTCCTGGTCTTCCAGACAGACCCAGGTGGAAGGAGCCTGCGAATGCTCAGCCTGATCTGTGCTCAGAAGCTTCCTAAGGTTTTCAGTCTGTCACTTGTAGCCAACTTTTAAAGCCCATTTAATTAGGAGAAAAGCTGAAGGAGTTAGTACAGTTTACCTAATTTAGTGACAGTCCACCACTTGAACTGAGCTAAAGCTGCTAACCATGATCCTTACGTTCAAGTGGTTGGGTTTTTTTAGTTAAACAAGTTCAATTGAGCCACAATTCTTGAAAAAATCCCACTTTTTTCCTAGTCTAGACAAAAACTAAGGGCTCTAAAAACCAAGCACAGAAGGACCAAGTTAAGACAGGACCAAGTTAAGGCAGGACAGCTATGATTCAACCATAACTACTATTCTTCCAACTGCCTTCGTCAGAGCATGCCTTAAGAATAATAATGAAGAAAAGGCAAGGAACATATATGAGAATTCTGCTTTCTGCCTTTTCATGTGGCTGATTGTTTTCTTAAGCCAGTCTTTGAAAGGAAAGCAGAAATAGGAACCACATTCTTCCCTGCACAAACTCTCTGCTGGTAGTTTTCCAGGAGCATACATGGTTTTTACACAATTATTTCTAATCGCAGACTTGCTCTATGCTCTGAGAAGCCATTTCAAACGTGATTCCCCACATAACCAACTTCGTTGAGCCGTGCAGCACTGTTCTCTCCAAGTTTTCTGGAGGGAGGATCCTGCGTCGCCTTGCCAAGCGATGCTCTGCTGTGGTAACGCGATGGAGCGTTGCTGTGATCCAAAGCCTCATCCAGAAGGGAGGTGCTGTGCATGTGCTGGCTGCAAGAGGGTTCAGGGAGGGGAAGAGCTGAATAATTTATGCCTTTTGCTTTACAGCCCTAGCCGAGGCCCTTTGAATTCTTTCCTGTTTGTTTTCCTCCCTCCTGTGGCAGCATTTAGTCATCTCCTCGTGGCACATCTTTGGGAAGGGAAGGCAAGTGGAGGGGTTTCCAGGAGGACACACATTCCTCCCCAAGTCACTTAGACAAATTACAGCTCAAGCAGATCAAATCCATAGGCCTGGGCTATGAGAATGTTGCTTACAACAAATGCTGCTGTAAGGGAAGGGATAAAGTCAGAGCCGATCTCTCAGATGTTTTTTGGAAAATAGAGAGTCTGTGCATAGAATTCTTGACTCCTTTGAGATGTGTTGCCTTTGTTTTATTTGACATTGACTGGAGACAAAGTAGTGATGCTCAGAGATTTGAAGAACTGGATCTAAACTAGAGAAAGGAGTAGGCATGAAGCAAGCTTGGAACAATTAATCCAAGCGTTCATCCTGTCTTTAAAACCATCACAACCACCCAGGAACAGGTGCTGTGTGCAGTTCTTACTGGTAGTGACTTCTGCCAACAACGTTAGGTCATATTCCTACTGTAATGTAGGGTCTGATCCTGCTTCTAGTGATCTCAAGATTCCCCTTGATATTTTAGCGTCCAGGAGCTGAGGACTTCATCTGAACCTCATAGAAAACCAGGTACAGATTGTGCTGGGATTCAGTTTCCAGTCACTTTTCTGCAACTCTTCTTGTGCCATCCATGCCAGAACCCCTAGTGCACCTCGCACCCAGCATGGTTCAGACTTGCTTTAAAGCCACAGAAGGAAAACACAGTCTTTAGGGGAGACTAGTAAAACGGTTTTTAAAAATAAACAGGGAATGTTCCCACTGATCTAAGATATAATTAACTGTGTTTGCATCGATACAAACGTTCTGTCACGTTTAAATGAATATAAATGGTTGTTCAAAAATAAAGGAAAGGATTCTTTTCTTAAAGAGCATAGTCTGCTCTAATGGGATCTAATAACTCTTAATAGTTCTCCATAAAACTAATAGTGTACTTAAATCTCCACTTGGCAATAATCCGGGGCAGAAAAAAGTGCATTTTAAAAATGGGAACAGCTCAAGGCTTCGTGTTCCCAGCCAGCAACGACAAGCTGAAACAATACAAGGAATCCAGCTAATGAAGCACATATGGCTTTGCAGCACCACGCGAGTCAACGGCTTCCTCATTTACGCAATCAAAAGGGGAAAACAGCTCCCCACTAATCCCAGCACCTGAGGTGAAGGGATGAGGACCGCAGAACTAAATAAGCCCTCATATCAGTGTTGATGAAGATTTACAGAAGTGCACTCTGTGCTTTGATT